>NW_028166127.1:435000-440000 GCF_964263955.1 Coregonus lavaretus
AAAAGGTGTACTTTTGAGAGCGAAAACCTGCCAAAACAGGGACAAACGGTCAACGGGGAAATCTAAACGGAGAAAAGGGAACTTGGGAATTAACGGAATCAGGCAAAACATTGAAGGGATTGTATAGTGCCCTAATGGACTACAGACATTGACTGTCTCCTAGACTAAAAACAAAGGCTGCATGTACTGCCTATATTTTGAGGGAAACGCACTGTCCATTATTTGATTTGATTTGATCAGGGCAGGGCAGCACACAAACTGCATTTAGTCCAATAACAATCCATGATATTATTAGGGTGATAAATAAAAAGCAGTTGCTCCATGACACAAGAGCACGCTCTACTGGGACAAAAAGCTTACAGCACCTGGTATTCCCAGGCAGTCTCCCATCCAAGTATTAACCAGGCCCGACCCTGCTTAGCTTCCGAGATCGGACGAGATCGGGCGAATTCAGGCTGGTATGGCCGTAAGCGAGGGAACAACTCTTGGTACACTATATAAAGTCAATGTGTCACTCAATCTGAAAGGGACACAGAAACGTATCCACTTTGTGACACAAACTGAAGAAGCTCAACCCCTGCTTACATTTCCAATATATATATATATATATTTGAGTCTTGTTGGGGGGGGGGAAGAGGGCATATCCTATGTTGATTTATGACAAGTTCATTGACTAGGGCCCTATAAAATAGGCGTTGCGGACCGAATCACGGAATCCAGACATTAAACCGAAATTCAACAATATTCAAACATTTATTGAACTTAGTAAGAAATCAACTAAATCTATTCAACTTGTTAGAAAACGCATTCATTTGCCCAAGTCAATCATAAGACATGAACAAAATGCATCAGTGATTCGTATTTCCATGAACTTTCTGAAACGGCACAGGAATGCCCCTGTCTGTGTGCATGTGTGCGGTGCGCGCGTATGTCTACACTTTGTGTAGCCGTTAGCGATGATGCTAATGATAACCTTCTTCTGGTAGGGAAGGAATAGCTTTCCCCAAAACCTTCGCAAGTAAATGTTAACTACAAAGTAGCCTATGCCTGCCTGGCAGAATTATACCGTGATCATTTGCATCACTCCAGTTGCCATTTGTTCTACAGCAACACCGCTTAACCAAACAAAGGTCTCTTCCTGGTGCATGCTTGCATTTAAGGGTAACTACACCCCAACATCTAAATGTCTTACATTTTTCCCAGACCTCACAAATGGTCACCTGATAGGGTTTAAACATTGTTGTGGACATAGAACATCCAATTGTGCTGTTTTGCTATTAAAAAGGTGTACTTTTGAGAGCGAAAACCTGCCAAAACAGGGACAAACGGTCAACGGGGAAATCTAAACGGAGAAAAGGGAACTTGGGAATTAACGGAATCAGGCAAAACATTGAAGGGATTGTATAGTGCCCTAATGGACTACAGACATTGACTGTCTCCTAGACTAAAAACAAAGGCTGCATGTACTGCCTATATTTTGAGGGAAACGCACTGTCCATTATTTGATTTGATTTGATCAGGGCAGGGCAGCACACAAACTGCATTTAGTCCAATAACAATCCATGATATTATTAGGGTGATAAATAAAAAGCAGTTGCTCCATGACACAAGAGAACGCTCTACTGGGACAAAAAGCTTACAGCACCTGGTATTCACAGGCGGTCTCCCATCCAAGTACTAACCAGGCCCAACCCTGCTTAGCTTCCGAGATCGGACGAGATCGGCCGTATTCAGGCTGGTATGGCCGTAAGCGAGGGAACAACTCTTGGTACACTATATAAAGTCAATGTGTCACTCACTCTGAAAGGGACACAGAAACGTATCCACTTTGTGACACAAACTGAAGAAGCTCAACCCCTGCTTACATTTCCAATATATATATATATATATATTTGAGTCTTGTTGGGGGGGGGGGAAGAGGGCATATCCTATGTTGATTTATGACAAGTTCATTGACTAGGGCCCTATAAAATAGGCGTTGCGGACCGAATCACGGAATCCAGACATTAAACCGAAATTCAACAATATTCAAACATTTATTGAACTTAGTAAGAAATCAACTAAATCTATTCAACTTGTTAGAAAACGCATTCATTTGCCCAAGTCAATCATAAGACATGAACAAAATGCATCAGTGATTTCGTATTTCCATGAACTTTCTGAAACGGCACAGGAATGCCCCTGTCTGTGTGCATGTGTGCGGTGCGCGCGTATGTCTACACTTTGTGTAGCCGTTAGCGATGATGCTAATGATAACCTTCTTCTGGTAGGGAAGGAATGGCTTTCCCCAAAACCTTCGCAAGTAAATGTTAACTACAAAGTAGCCTATGCCTGCCTGGCAGAATTATACCGTGATCATTTGCATCACTCCAGTTGCCATTTGTTCTACAGCAACACCGCTTAACCAAACAAAGGTCTCTTCCTGGTGCATGCTTGCATTTAAGGGTAACTACACCCCAACATCTAAATGTCTTACATTTTTCCCAGACCTCACAAATGGTCACCTGATAGGGTTTAAACATTGTTGTGGACATAGAACATCCAATTGTGCTGTTTTGCTATTAAAAAGGTGTACTTTTGAGAGTGAAAACCTGCCAAAACAGGGACAAACGGTCAACGGGGAAATCTAAACGGAGAAAAGGGAACTTGGGAATTAACGGAATCAGGCAAAACATTGAAGGGATTGTATAGTGCCCTAATGGACTACAGACATTGACTGTCTCCTAGACTAAAAACAAAGGCTGCATGTACTGCCTATATTTTGAGGGAAACGCACTGTCCATTATTTGATTTGATTTGATCAGGGCAGGGCAGCACACAAACTGCATTTAGTCCAATAACAATCCATGATATTATTAGGGTGATAAATAAAAAGCAGTTGCTCCATGACACAAGAGCACGCTCTACTGGGACAAAAAGCTTACAGCACCTTGTATTCCCAGGCAGTCTCCCATCCAAGTACTAACCAGGCCCAACCCTGCTTAGCTTCCGAGATCGGATGAGATCGGGCGTATTCAGGCTGGTATGGCCGTAAGCGAGGGAACAACTCTTGGTACACTATATAAAGTCAATGTGTCACTCACTCTGAAAGGGACACAGAAACGTATCCACTTTGTGACACAAACTGAAGAAGCTCAACCCCTGCTTACATTTCCAATATATATATATATATATATTTGAGTCTTGTTGGGGGGGGGGGAAGAGGGCATATCCTATGTTGATTTATGACAAGTTCATTGACTAGGGCCCTATAAAATAGGCGTTGCGGACAGAATCACGGAATCCAGACATTAAAATGAAATTCAACAATATTCAAACATTTATTGAACTTAGTAAGAAATCAACTAAATCTATTCAACTTGTTAGAAAACGCATTCATTTGCCCAAGTCAATCATAAGACATGAACAAAATGCATCAGTGATTTCGTATTTCCATGAACTTTCTGAAACGGCACAGGAATGCCCCTGTCTGTGTGCATGTGTGCGGTGCGCGCGTATGTCTACACTTTGTGTAGCCGTTAGCGATGATGCTAATGATAACCTTCTTCTGGTAGGGAAGGAATGGCTTTCCCCAAAACCTTCGCAAGTAAATGTTAACTACAAAGTAGCCTATGCCTGCCTGGCAGAATTATACCGTGATCATTTGCATCACTCCAGTTGCCATTTGTTCTACAGCAACACCGCTTAACCAAACAAAGGTCTCTTCCTGGTGCATGCTTGCATTTAAGGGTAACTACACCCCAACATCTAAATGTCTTACATTTTTCCCAGACCTCACAAATGGTCACCTGATAGGGTTTAAACATTGTTGTGGACATAGAACATCCAATTGTGCTGTTTTGCTATTAAAAAGGTGTACTTTTGAGAGCGAAAACCTGCCAAAACAGGGACAAACGGTCAACGGGGAAATCTAAACGGAGAAAAGGGAACTTGGGAATTAACGGAATCAGGCAAAACATTGAAGGGATTGTATAGTGCCCTAATGGACTACAGACATTGACTGTCTCCTAGACTAAAAACAAAGGCTGCATGTACTGCCTATATTTTGAGGGAAACGCACTGTCCATTATTTGATTTGATTTGATCAGGGCAGGGCAGCACACAAACTGCATTTAGTCCAATAACAATCCATGATATTATTAGGGTGATAAATAAAAAGCAGTTGCTCCATGACACAAGAGCACGCTCTACTGGGACAAAAAGCTTACAGCACCTTGTATTCCCAGGCAGTCTCCCATCCAAGTACTAACCAGGCCCAACCCTGCTTAGCTTCTGAGATCGGGCGTATTCAGGCTGGTATGGCCGTAAGCGAAGGAACAACTCTTGGTACACTATATAAAGTCAATGTGTCACTCACTCTGAAAGGGACACAGAAACGTATCCACTTTGTGACACAAACTGAAGAAGCTCAACCCCTGCTTACATTTCCAATATATATATATATTTGAGTCTTGTTGGGGGGGGGGAAGAGGGCATATCCTATGTTGATTTATGACAAGTTCATTGACTAGGGCCCTATAAAATAGGCGTTGCGGACCGAATCACGGAATCCAGACATTAAACCGAAATTCAACAATATTCAAACATTTATTGAACTTAGTAAGAAATCAACTAAATCTATTCAACTTGTTAGAAAACGCATTCATTTGCCCAAGTCAATCATAAGACATGAACAAAATGCATCAGTGATTCGTATTTCCATGAACTTTCTGAAACGGCACAGGAATGCCCCTGTCTGTGTGTATGTGTGCGGTGCGCGCGTATGTCTACACTTTGTGTAGCCGTTAGCGATGATGCTAATGATAACCTTCTTCTGGTAGGGAAGGAATGGCTTTCCCCAAAACCTTCGCAAGTAAATGTTAACTACAAAGTAGCCTATGCCTGCCTGGCAGAATTATACCGTGATCATTTGCATCACTCCAGTTGCCATTTGTTCTACAGCAACACCGCTTAACCAAACAAAGGTCTCTTCCTGGTGCATGCTTGCATTTAAGGGTAAC
>NW_028166127.1:447500-542573 GCF_964263955.1 Coregonus lavaretus
GCCCTGGGGGACACCAGTGGTGAGAGCACGTGGTGCGGAGACAGCTTCTCGCCACGCCACTTGGTAGGAGCGACCGGTCAGGTAGGACGCAATCCAGGAGTGAGCCGCGCCGGAGATGCCCAGCTCGGAGAGGGTGGAGAGGAGGATCTGATGGTTCACAGTATCAAAGGCAGCAGACAGGTCTAGAAGGACAAGAGCAGAGGAGAGAGAGTTAGCTTTAGCAGTGCGGAGAGTCTCCGTGACACAGAGAAGAGCAGTCTCAGTTGAATGACCAGTCCTGAAACCTGATTGGTTTGGATCAAGAAGGTCATTCTGAGAGAGATAGCAAGAGAGTTGGCTAAAGACGGCACGCTCAATAGTTTTGGAAAGAAAAGAAAGAAGGGATACTGGTCTGTAGTTGTTGACATCAGTGGGGTCGAGTGTTGGTTTTTTGAGAAGGGGAGCAACTCTCGCTCTCTTGAAGACGGAAGGGACATGGCCAGCGGTCAAGGATGAGTTGATCAGCGAGGTGAGGTAGGGGAGAAGGTCACCGGAGATGGTCTGGAGAAGGGAGGAGGGGATGGGGTCAAGCGGGCAGGTTGTTGGGCGGCCTGCAGTCACAAGTCGCAGGATTTTATCTGGAGAGAGAGGGGAGAAAGAAGTCAAAGCATAGGGTAGGGCAGTGTGAGCAGGACCAGCAGTGTCATTAGACTTAACAAACGAGGATCGGATGTCGTCAACCTTCTTTTCAAAGTGGTTGACGAAGTCATCCACAGAGAGAGAGGAGGGGGGGGCGGGGGGGGGAGGATTCAGGAGGGAGGAAAATGTGGCAAAGAGCTTCCTAGGGTTAGAGGCAGATGCTTGGAATTTAGAGTGGTAGAAAGTGGCCTTAGCAGCAGAAACAGATGAAGAAAATGTAGAGAGGAGGGAGTGAAAAGATGCCAGGTCGGCAGGGAGTTTAGTTTTCTTCCATTTCCGCTCCGCTGCCCGGAGCTCTGTTCTGTGAGCTCGCAATGAGTCATCAAGCCACGGAGCTGGAGGGGAGGACCGAGCCGGCCGGGAGGATAGGGGACACAGAGAGTCAAAGGATGCAGAAAGGGAGGAGAGGAGGGTTGAGGAGGCAGAATCAGGAGATTGGAGGGAGAAGGATTGAGCAGAGGGAAGAGATGATAGGATGGAAGAGGAGAGAGTAGTGGGAGAGAGAGAGTGAAGGTTGCGGCGGCGCATTACCATCTGTGTAGGGGCAGAGTGAGTAGTGTGGGAGGAGAGCGAGAGAGAAAAGGAAACAAAGTAGTGGTCGGAGACATGGAGGGGAGTTGCAGTGAGATTAGTAGAGGAGCAGCATCTAGTGAAGATGAGGTCAAGCGTATTGCCTGCCTTGTGAGTAGGGGGGGACGGTGAGAGGGTGAGGTCAAAAGAGGAGAGGAGTGGAAAGAAGGAGGCAGAGAGAAATGAGTCAAATGTGGACATAGGGAGGTTGAAATCCCACAAAACTGTGAGGGGTGAGCCATCCTCAGGGAAGGAACTTATCAAGGCGTCAAGCTCATTGATGAACTCTCCAAGGGAACCTGGAGGGCGATAGATGACAAGGATATTAAGCTTAAATGGGCTAGTGACTGTGACAGCATGGAATTCAAATGAGGAGATAGACAGATGGGTTAGGGGAAAAATTGAGAATGTCCACTTGGGAGAGATGAGGATTCCTGTACCACCACCCCTCTGACCAGATGCTCTCGGGGTATGCGAGAACACATGGTCAGACGAGGAGAGAGCAGTAGGAGTAGCAGTGTTTTCAGTGGTGATCCATGTTTCCGTCAGCGCCAGGAAGTCGAGGGACTGGAGGTTGGCATAGGCTGGGATGAAGTCAGCTTTGTTGGCAGCAGAACGGCAGTTCCAGAGGCTGCCTGCGACCTGGAACTCCACGTGGGTGGTGCGTGCAGGGACCACCAGGTTAGAGAGGCAGCAGCCACGCGGTGTGGTGCGTTTGTGTAGCCTGTGCAGAGAGGAGAGAACAGGGATAGGCAGAGGCATAGTTGACAGGCTGTAGCAAATGGCTACAAAAATGCAGAGGAGATCGGAATGAAATGAGCTAAGCATCTGGGAGAGGAGAGAGCAGGGCCTTCCTCACCAAAAACTTCTACCTCAGAAACTAAAATTGTTTCACTGAACCACCCGAACAAAAACTCTCCCAACTTCCACCTTTAGAAATCAGAATTGTTGTGAACCACAGCGGTTCAATGTTTAAAGGAATAGACTCAACCCACTTTATTCAGCTAGCTAACTATGACACCATAGCTAACTAGCAAGCTAGCATCCAATAACAATAACACACCGTTTAGCACCAACACTTGGTCACAACAAACCACCAATAGTGTGATAACACACTAAACAGATCATTCGTGTCAAGTTCCTTTCATGACGCAGCAATGATTAGACGTTGGCTAGCTAGGACAAGTATATTGTATTTAGCTACTACCGTACAGTTAGCTGGTCGTGTTGGGTAGCTAGCAATGGCCACTGTGTTGACTTTGTTTGAAGAACGGCTAGCTAGCTAGCTTTGTGCTACACCCGGCACACAATGGCTATTGTGTTGACTCTGACTCTGTTCGAAAAAACGGCTAGGTAGCTCGCGTCGTGCTACAGCCGGCACGGCCGAAGACACTGCCAAGACACACCAATAGTGTGATAACACACTAAACAGATCATTCGTGTCTGTGTCAAGTTCCTTTCATGACGCAGCAATGATTAAACGTTGGCTAGCTAGGACAAGTATATTGTAGTTAGCTACTACAGTACAGTTAGCTGGTCGTGTTGGGTAGCTAGCAATGGCCACTGTGTTGACTTTGTTTGAAGAACGGCTAGCTAGCTAGCTTCGTGCTACACCCGGCACACAATGGCTACTGTGTTGACTCTGACTCTGTTCGAAAAACGGCTAGTTAGCTCGCTTCGTGCTACAGCCGGCACGGCCGAAGACACTGCCAAGACACAGTAACTACCCACAACAACCCACGATGCCTAGCTATGACGCCGTAGCTAACTAGCAAGCTAGCATCCATTAACACACAATTTAGCACCAATACTTGGTTACAACAAACTGCCAAGAGTGTGTTAGCACACTAAACAGATAATTCAAGTCCGTGTCTAGTTCCTTTCATAACGCATAACGCAGCAAAAAATTAAACGTTGGCTAGCAGCACATTAACATTGGAAACAGCTCTCCAGCGTTGCTAATCGTTACCAGTAGCTACCCGCTAGCTAGCTAGCCTCGTGCTTCGATACTAACCTACAATTACCTACGGAAACCTACAATAACAACAATACTAACCTATAATAAATACAATACCTAACTACAGCTAACTACCTACCTACGATCTAATACATGGTTAAGCTTTACTCAACACCATATGAGAAGCTTACCTCCTGCTTACCTCCAGCTAGAGAAAAACACAACCTCTCCCGACAACCTCTCCCGACAACCCTCACCTCCTCCTCTGAAGAAGCTCAACCCCTGCTTACATTTCCAATATATATATATATATATATATATATATATATATATATGAGTCTTGTTGGGGGGGGGGGGAAGAGGGCATATCCTATGTTGATTTATGACAAGTTCATTGACTAGGGCCCTATAAAATAGGCGTTGCGGACCGAATCACGGAATCCAGACATTAAACCGAAATTCAACAATATTCAAACATTTATTGAACTTAGTAAGAAATCAACTAAATCTATTCAACTTGTTAGAAAACGCATTCATTTGCCCAAGTCAATCATAAGACATGAACAAAATGCATCAGTGATTCGTATTTCCATGAACTTTCTGAAACGGCACAGGAATGCCCCTGTCTGTGTGCATGTGTGCGGTGCGCGCGTATGTCTACACTTTGTGTAGCCGTTAGCGATGATGCTAATGATAACCTTCTTCTGGTAGGGAAGGAATGGCTTTCCCCAAAACCTTCGCAAGTAAATGTTAACTACAAAGTAGCCTATGCCTGCATGGCAGAATTATACCGTGATCATTTGCATCACTCCAGTTGCCATTTGTTCTACAGCAACACCGCTTAACCAAACAAAGGTCTCTTCCTGGTGCATGCTTGCATTTAAGGGTAACTACACCCCAACATCTAAATGTCTTACATTTTTCCCAGACCTCACAAATGGTCACCTGATAGGGTTTAAACATTGTTGTGGACATAGAACATCCAATTGTGCTGTTTTGCTATTAAAAAGGTGTACTTTTGAGAGCGAAAAAACCTGCCAAAACAGGGACAAACGGTCAACGGGGAAATCTAAACGGAGAAAAGGGAACTTGGGAATTAACGGAATCAGGCAAAACATTGAAGGGATTGTATAGTGCCCTAATGGACTACAGACATTGACTGTCTCCTAGACTAAAAACAAAGGCTGCATGTACTGCCTATATTTTGAGGGAAACGCACTGTCCATTATTTGATTTGATTTGATCAGGGCAGGGCAGCACACAAACTGCATTTAGTCCAATAACAATCACTGATATTATTAGGGTGATAAATAAAAAGCAGTTGCTCCATGACACAAGAGCAAGCTCTACTGGGACAAAAAACTTCCAGCACCTGTTATTCCCAGGCGGTCTCCCATCCAAGTACTAACCAGGCCTGACCCTGCTTAGCTTCCGAGATCGGGCGTATTCAGGATGGTATGGCCGTAAGCGAGGGAACAACTCTTGGTACACTATATAAAGTCAATGTGTCACTCACTCTGAAAGGGACACAGAAACGTATCCACTTTGTGACACAAACTGAAGAAGCTCAACCCCTGCTTACATTTCCAATATATATATATATATATTTGAGTCTTGTTGGGGGGGGGGAAGAGGGCATATCCTATGTTGATTTATGACAAGTTCATTGACTAGGGCCCTATAAAATAGGCGTTGCGGACCGAATCACGGAATCCAGACATTAAACCGAAATTCAACAATATTCAAACATTTATTGAACTTAGTAAGAAATTAACTAAATCTATTCAACTTGTTAGAAAACGCATTCATTTGCCCAAGTCAATCATAAGACATGAACAAAATGCATCAGTGATTCGTATTTCCATTAACTTTCTGAAACGGCACAGGAATGCCCCTGTCTGTGTGCATGTGTGCGGTGCGCGCGTATGTCTACACTTTGTGTAGCCGTTAGCGATGATGCTAATGATAACCTTCTTCTGGTAGGGAAGGAATGGCTTTCCCCAAAACCTTCGCAAGTAAATGTTAACTACAAAGTAGCCTATGCCTGCATGGCAGAATTATACCGTGATCATTTGCATCACTCCAGTTGCCATTTGTTCTACAGCAACACCGCTTAACCAAACAAAGGTCTCTTCCTGGTGCATGCTTGCATTTAAGGGTAACTACACCCCAACATCTAAATGTCTTACATTTTTCCCAGACCTCACAAATGGTCACCTGATAGGGTTTAAACATTGTTGTGGACATAGAACATCCAATTGTGCTGTTTTGCTATTAAAAAGGTGTACTTTTGAGAGCGAAAAAACCTGCCAAAACAGGGACAAACGGTCAACGGGGAAATCTAAACGGAGAAAAGGGAACTTGGGAATTAACGGAATCAGGCAAAACATTGAAGGGATTGTATAGTGCCCTAATGGACTACAGACATTGACTGTCTCCTAGACTAAAAACAAAGGCTGCATGTACTGCCTATATTTTGAGGGAAACGCACTGTCCATTATTTGATTTGATTTGATCAGGGCAGGGCAGCACACAAACTGCATTTAGTCCAATAACAATCACTGATATTATTAGGGTGATAAATAAAAAGCAGTTGCTCCATGACACAAGAGCAAGCTCTACTGGGACAAAAAACTTCCAGCACCTGTTATTCCCAGGCGGTCTCCCATCCAAGTACTAACCAGGCCTGACCCTGCTTAGCTTCCGAGATCGGGTATATTCAGGATGGTATGGCCGTAAGCGAGGGAACAACTCTCGGTACACTATATAAAGTCAATGTGTCACTCACTCTGAAAGGGACACAGAAACGTATCCACTTTGTGACACAAACTGAAGAAGCTCAACCCCTGCTTACATTTCCAATATATATATATATTTGAGTCTTGTTGGGGGGGGGGGAAGAGGGCATATCCTATGTTGATTTATGACAAGTTCATTGACTAGGGCCCTATAAAATAGGCGTTGCGGACCGAATCACGGAATCCAGACATTAAACCGAAATTCAACAATATTCAAACATTTATTGAACATAGTAAGAAATCAACTAAATCTATTCAACTTGTTAGAAAACGCATTCATTTGCCCAAGTCAATCATAAGACATGAACAAAATGCATCAGTTATTCGTATTTCCATTAACTTTCTGAAACGGCACAGGAAAGCCCCTGTCTGTGTGCATGTGTGCGGTGCGCTCGTATGTCTACACTTTGTGTAGCCGTTAGCGATGATGCTAATGATAACCTTCTTCTGGTAGGGAAGGAATGGCTTTCCCCAAAACCTTCGCAAGTAAATGTTAACTACAAAGTAGCCTATGCCTGCCTGGCAGAATTATACCGTGATCATTTGCATCACTCCAGTGGCCATTTGTTCTACAGCAACACTGCTTAACCAAACAAAGGTCTCTTCCTGGTGCACGCTTGCATTTAAGGGTAACTACACCCCAAAATCTAAATGTCTTACATTTTTCCCAGACCTCACAAATGGTCACCTGATAGGGTTTAAACATTGTTGTGGACATAGAACATCCAATTGTGCTGTTTTGCTATTAAAAAGGTGTACTTTTGAGAGCGAAAACCTGCCAAAACAGGGACAAACGGTCAACGGGGAAATCTAAACGGAGAAAAGGGAACTTGGGAATTAACGGAATCAGGCAAAACATTGAAGGGATTTTATAGTGCCCTAATGGACTACAGACATTGATTGTCTCCTAGACTAAAAACAAAGGCTGCATGTACTGCCTATATTTTGAGGGAAACGCACTGTCCATTATTTGATTTGATCAGGGCAGGGCAGGGAAGCACACAAACTGCATTTAGTCCAATAACAATCCATGATATTATTAGGGTGATAAATAAAAGGCAGTTGCTCCATGACACAAGAGCACGCTCTACTGGTACAAAAAGCTTACAGCACCTGGTATTCCCAGGCGGTCTCCCATCCAAGTACTAACCAGGCCCTACCCTGCTTAGCTTCAGAGATCGGGCGTATTCAGGCTGGTATGGCCGTAAGCGAGGAAGCAACTCTAGGTACACTATATAAAGTCAATGTGTCACTCACTCTGAAAGGGACACAGAAACGTATCCACTTTGTGACACAAACTGAAGAAGCTCAACCCTTGCTTACATTTCCAATATATATATATATATATATATATATTTGAGTCTTGTGGGGGGGGGGGGGGGGGGGGGAAGAGGGCATATCCTATGTTGATTTATGAAAAGTTCATTGACTAGGGCCCTATAAAATAGGCGTTGCGGACCGAATCCCGGAATCCAGACATTAAACCGAAATTCAACAATATTCAAACATTTATTGAACTTAGTAAGAAATCAACTAAATCTATTCAACTTGTTAGAAAACGCATTCATTTGCCCAAGTCAATCATAAGACATGAACAAAATGCATCAGTGATTCGTATTTCCATGAACTTTCTGAAACGGCACAGGAATGCCCCTGTCTGTGTGCATGTGTGCGGTGCGCGCGTATGTCTACACTTTGTGTAGCCGTTAGCGATGATGCTAATGATAACCTTCTTCTGGTAGGGAAGGAATGGCTTTCCCCAAAACCTTCGCAAGTAAATGTTAACTACAAAGTAGCCTATGCCTGCCTGGCAGAATTATACTGTGATCATTTGCATCACTCCAGTGGCCATTTGTTCTACAGCAACACCGCTTAACCAAACAAAGGTCTCTTCCTGGTGCACGCTTGCATTTAAGGGTAACTACACCCCAAAATCTAAATGTCTTACATTTTTCCCAGACCTCACAAATGGTCACAAATGGCTTTGTAGAGCAGTCTGTGCTGTGCTGTGGTCGGGAGAGGTTGTGTTTTCTCTAGCAGGAGGTAAGCTTGAGGTAAGCTTGGCTTCTTATATGGTGTTGAGTAAAGCTTAAACCATGCATTTGATCGTAGGTAGGTAGTTGTAGTTAGGTATTGTAGGTAGTTTATTTAGGTAGTTATTGTAGGTTTCCGTAGGTAATTATTGTAGGTAAGTATTGTTTATGGCGGAGCCCGGAGAAAGCACGAGGCTAGCTAGCTAGCGGGTAGCTACTGGTAACGTTTAGCAACGGTGGAGAGTTGTTTCCAATGTTAATGTGCTAGCTAGCCAACGTTTAATTTTTGCTGCGTTATGAAAGGAACTAGACACGGACACGAATTATCTGTTTAGTGTGTTAACACACTATTGGTAGTTTGTTGTAACCAAGTATTGGTGCTAAACTGTGTGTTATTGGATGCTAGCATGCTAGTTAGCCATGGCGTCATAGTTAGGCATCGTGGGCTGTTGTGGGTAGTTACTGTAGGTTAGCATTGTTTTTCGGTGGTGCCGGGTCTAGCACGAAGCTAGCTAGCTAGCCGTTCTTCAAACAAAGTCAACACAGTGGCCATTGCTAGCTAGCCAACACGACCAGCTAACTGTACTGTAGTAGCTAAATACAATATACTTATGCTAGCTAGCCAACCTTTAATTATTGCTGCGTTATGAAAGGAACTAGACACGGACGCGAATGATCTGTTTAGTGTGTTAACACACTATTGGTAGTCTGTTGTAACCAAGTATTGGTGCTAAACTGTGTGTTATTGGATGCTAGCATGCTAGTTAGCTATGGTGTCATAGTTAGGCATCGTGGGCTGTTGTGGGTAGTTAATGTAGGTTGGCATTGTCTTCGGTGTAGCACGTTACTGCTATCTTCAACTTAATGGTGCCCACTTTATCTGGGATGGAGTCTCCTCTCCATCTCTCCAGATTTGACATCACACTGGCTAGAGGAACCTGGTGTACCCGCCACCCGCCAGTAGCTGTCATTTGATTTGAACTGTCTAATCAGAGACTTCAACACATTAGTTCCCACAATGAGTTCATCAACCTGCCCATCAACAATAAGCACTGGGACTACATAACAGAAGCCATAAAGTTGAATTTTTAAGTCACACATGCCCACTGGGCTAGTTTGTTCCCACCACAACCCACCAGGATGATGTCTGAAGGAGCTAGAAAGTTCCCCTCTACCACTCCTGCCTCCCTCAACCGAGGTACAATATCTGCGCGCAGAGTAGTAGCCATGGACCCACTATCTAACATCCCCTTCAGCTCAACTTTATCCTGTACTAGCACAGTGGTGTAAAACAAACTGTCATTCTGATTGTGTTCTGAAAAATGACTGTTGTTCTTGGGTACTGACTCACAAAAGTAAGAATAAACAGATTGGATATCATCATCAGTGGAGAAAAAATAAGAATGCCCCACATTGCCCTCATTTAGCAGACGCTCTTATCCAGAGCGACTTACAGTTAGTGCATACGTTATTAATTTTTTTCATACCCCCCGTGGGAATCGAAGCCACAACACTGGCGTTGCAAACACCATGCTCTACGAACTGAGCCGGCCATTCCCTCCACTACCCTAGGTGACGCTGGTCCAATTGTGCGCCGCCCCATGGTTCTCCCGGTCGCGGCCGGCTACGACAGAGCCTGGATTCGAACCAGGATCTCTAGTGGCACAGCTAGCACTGCGATGTAGTGCCTTAGACCACTGCGCCACTCACAGACTGAGTATTGCTGACCAGAGCCTTCTCTAACAAAGTCAAAACTTTCTTTAACGTCCCACCCTCAGATACAGATGGTACCTGGTCTGGTTCACGGCCACATTGAGAAAAAGATGACACATTAGGTCTTTTCACAGGACCCACTCCCTCCTGAGGGCAGTCAAAAACAGCAGCAACCTGCTGTGAAAGTTGTGTTCTACATGCTTTACGTTCCCTTAACAGTCCATCCAACCGATCCTGTACCTCACTGGCTGTCCAGTCACGAATGGGTTTGCTCTTGAACACTTGGGCCAACTCTTTATCAGGACAGTTGCGTACAAACATGACTGCCAACTCTGAGCACTGATTGGGTAAGGTCCTGCCCTCACTCACAAGGTACTGTTCGGCTGCCTCTGCAGCTTTGTTAAGCCTAATCCAGAAATCTATTGGACCCTCATTAGCATATGGTTTGATTGAATAGAAATCAGCTAATGGCATACCTGAGCAGACAGTATCCCCAAAGTGTTGCTTGAAAACACTGAACACCGCCTTAACATCTGTGACAACAAGGTTGTTACGCTTCCAGACTTTGGTCACATCCCGTGCCCTCCCCATGAGCCTAGACATCACCTCCCCAACATTCCCAGACCCAGTGTAACCCCTCTTCTCTAGGTAGACTTCCATTAACTCCTCCCACTCCAGGACAGAGTACTTATCTGAGCCATCACCCCTAAAAAGAGGTGGAGCACTAACATCTGACTTCACAACCAGATTCAGCTTGGACGCATCAATAAAGGTTGACCCACACTGCTCAGGCAGGGGAAACTGCTGGGGTTGGTGAGGGGGACGGGCAGGAGAAAGACTTGAAACCCCAGGCTGCAGTAAACTCGCTCTGATAGATTCTCCTATCTCTGAACCAATCTGCTTAATAAGGTCACTAAGCTGACTCGGAGGCGTCCCATTATCACCGAGTACTGTGGATGATGGTACATCAAAAGACAGAGGTGGGATACCCTGGTCAGGTGGAACAAACATGTAGCATATTCATTAGATACAGGTATTCGTGCCTCCCAGTGCTTGCAAACTCAGGACTAGCAAACGCTCTACTCCCAGGAGCTGACTGTACAATTGGTGTAAATGGAAGGACACCCCTCCCTCTACCCACACTAAAATCCACAGCATAACACGTCTTATGGATTTGAGAATCTTCCATGGCTCAACAGAGCACTAAAATACAATGTAATTTAGTGCATTCAAATACCAAAAAAAATTAATGCAATAAACAAATTCATCCAAAACATACAAATAAGCACGAATACCTGTATCTAATGAATATGCTACATTCACTTTCACTGTTTACAGTATATATTCACTTACAGTAAGCCATCAACAAATTCACATGCGCAGGTCGTGCACCTCATCCACATGCACAGCTCCGGCGGTCGGCTTGAGCTGACCAGTCGGCAGGTCACGTAATTAGGACACTGCCACAACTGGAATGCTGATGGTTGGATAATTTTTATTCGACCTGCACACGAAGAGACAACACACAATATGTTAGCTCTTGGTGCAGCCACAGCTCTCGGGCACCTTGCTAGTTGAAGGTCAGGCAAAAATGAACAGGTGCTGCATGCACACATTCAGTGCCTAACAACACACTATACAATACAAGTAAAATGATATACAACATAATTCTGACAAAATAAATGACATACCTGTACACGAAGAGACAACACACAATAGCTTAGCCCTTGGTGCAGCCACAGCTCTCGGGCACCTGCGTGAGCACATAGAAACTCACTCAAACACTGACCCAAATACTCCCGAGTTACAATAGGTACCCTAATTAGCGAGCTCGGTGAAAGTTGTTAACATACATCTTTATATTGTCCACATTGTAACAAAACCTGTAGTTGAGTAACAGCACTTTGTGTAACTTTACCACAGTTTTATATCGACAAATTACGGCGCCAAGGACAACATACCTTGCTAGTTGAAGGTCAGGCAAAAGAGAACAATAAGAGGGTACATAAATACAGATAACCCGCGATGGACCAAACCAAAATATACACAACTTTTACAATTAGGTGTATTTGCAATATAGATACATAAAAATGTTTGCACACCACAAAAAATAACATTAGCTATGCAGCTTTAATTAAATTAAGAAACCACATTGAATTATTATTATTATTAACTTATTAACATCCCCTCTTGACCTGGCCTACTTGAACTGTCCTTGTGTGCAATTTGGTGCATAATCTAGGGGAACAACATCACACTACTACACATATAATTCAAGTCATACCTTTATTGTCATTCATGCTCTTATTTTTAACCTAGTAGTTTTGCAAAAGTGTAACCTGCGTCAATTCTAGGAAATATTGGAATAACGTGCTTAAGAGGAGCCCTGACACGCACAACAGGATAACACAACTACCACATTTTCAATTAACAATCATTGATTTAAATGGATGTGGTCAATAGATTTGTATAGGCATATATACTAATTTAATTTAACTTGTAAGCCAAGGTTGGATTAGTAGGTCTATGCAACATGCTCTGGATAACCGCGTCATGAATCGGAACGGGCTCCAACGTCCTCATATACACATTATGACAAAATAAAGATCTTAATATTTCACGAAATAAAGACATAGAAGAAAACAGGTTCTAGAAACTCAATTTCTCCATGGCAATAGAATGTAAACATGTAAATTGCGCCAAACATATCCAAATATCGCCTACAACTCAATTCTCAGCGCAGCATATTGGACGACTCCACAGGCATTGATCATTCGCGACTTTAAGTCATTCCTGTTATCTCTAGAGCATCCCGTATATTTATAGCGCTGCATTTCGTCCCCCTCTGACCATGGATAGGGTTGGGAGCATTCCTGAGTTCACTTATGGTCCCACTAAGGTAATCTTAGGAGATATTCCTTTTGGCATACTGTAAATGCCTGTGCATAATGTACCTAATAAAGCATAATTGTTTTAATTATCTTCAAAGGAATTCTGTAGAAGCAGCCTTTATTTTCAGACTCTGCAGGCCTGCTGGGAGGAAGCATATTACAATAAACAGGTAAGATTCATCCCACAAAAAAAGTAACCACAGAAAAAAAGAGATAGATTTAATCCCAAAACAAGAGTTTTATTTCAAGACAGTTTAGAGAAGATGGTCATAAGAGTTTTTAATATCACTTGCAAATTGTGAGACATGAGCAGTTGTGAAATGAGGCCCTTCTGAAAGCACATTATATGGTCTTTAGTGGCACGGTCTCACACCTTACCTCATCTTGCAGAAGAAGTTCATGGTCCACTATCTGCTGCTCCAGAGTCGAGGCCAGGTCTCGCCCCATGTCACCATGGAGCACATGAGCGACTGGCTGGTGTCTCAGGGCAAAAAATCCCTTAGGGAGAGGTGAGTACCACGTCAGCTCTCACCTTCACTGCCATTCTCTGTCACCAGCAGCACTCCAGGAGGTGTGGGTAAAATAAACAACAGATAAATAGGAAGCCAGGAAAGTTGAAATGCTTTGTGTTTTATTTGAAGGGTGTGGAAGGAAACCCTGGAGGAGGGGAACGAACTCGCTCGGCTGGTAAGAGAATGAGAGTTAGAGACTTAGACTATCAGTCAGTGAGCTCCTTTCTAGCCTTTCAACAACTAGTCAGTACAGCAGAATATATCTGTTGTGAAATTACACTAATGGGACTTCCTGTTTCCTACGGCAGACCTGGGAAGTAAACACCTGCCTAAAAATGATTGACATGGAGCACAAGGCTGTCTGCAAGCTCCGCCGCTCTATGCACACCACCTCTCCAGCTGGCGCTGACATGTGAGTTCCATGTATTGCCCTGCATACAGCTTGCTCCATTCATCTACACATCTGGAGCTATGCAGAAAATAACTAGGGCAGTGTTCTCTGTGTGAACATTGCACATCGTTTAGCTTTCTCTGCTGCTTTTTGTTGATTTCAGCGACCCCAAGGTCCACATCATCGTGGAGAGAGCTGTGAGGAGCATTCTGGACAAGCTGTCCAATAAGCCCTGTAGCAACCTGCTCAGCCCATCCCAGGTGGTGGTGGAGCTGGTGCCTAGGATCCTCTTGGCCCTGTGGCTTCAGCCAGAGGAAGGCCATTCAGATCACCCCATCCTCCTAAGCGGGATGGCTGTGAGTATGGTGGTGGCCGTAGGGGAGAAGCTCTCCAACACGTTGAAGGCCTCTTCTCCTCACACCCCTTTCTCCCGGGCTGCTGCTTTTGACTCTGTGAGGTCGATCCTCGGGAGAATCAGCCAGTCCTTCTCCCTGGATGACCTCAAGACCCCTTTTTTTATGAGCTCTGTCTGTGCCTTTGTGGCGGACGAGGTGAAAAGCTACTTCCAGCCTACTGCAGACACCCTGCGAGTTCCCCCTGTCCTAGTGGTGGCCTTCTCCGCCACACTACCAGCTGATATCCAAGCAGGTGAGTAGCACTCATAGAAAGCACTCTGACAGATGCCTTTTGTCATGACATCCTGGTGCCTTGTAGTAGTAGAGCCAATCAGGATTTTAATTGTCACCCCTAACACAGATGCAGACCAGGCTTCTTCCCACCTGGAGGTTGTGGAAATCCCCCATAACACAGAGGCAGACCCAGCTTCTTCCCACCCGGAGGTTGTGGACATCACCCCTAACACAGAGAAAGACCCGGCTTCTGCCCACCTGGAGGTTGAGGGATTCACCCCTAACACAGAGTTTGACCCAGCTTCTCCCCACCTAGATGTTGTTGACATCACCTGTAGCAGAGAGGAAGACCCGGCTTCTTCCCACATAGTGGTTTTGGACATCACCCCTAACACAGAGGCACACCTGGCTTCTTCCCACCTGGAGGTTGCTGACAAAACCCGTAGCACAGAGGCAGACCCGGTATCTTACCACCTGGAAGTTGAGGACATCACCCCTAACACAGAGGCACACCTGGTTTCTTCCCATCAGGAGCTTGTGGACATCACCCCAAACACAGAGGCAGACCCGGGTTCTTCCCACCTAGAGATTGCGGTCATCAACCCTAACAAAGAGATACACCTGGCTTCTTTCCACCTGGAGGTTGTGAACGTCACCCCTAACACAGAGGCTGAGACGGTTTCTACCCACCTGAAGTTTGTGGACATCACCCCTAACACAGAGTCAGACCCTGCTTCTTCCCACCGTATGGTTGTTGACATCACCCATAACTCAGAGGCAGACCCAGCATCTTCCCACCTGGAGGTTGTGGACATCACCCCTAACACAGAGGCAGACCCGGCTTCTTCTCACCTGGAGGTTGTGGACATCACCCCTAACAAAGAGGCACACCTTGCTTCTTCCCACCTAGAGGTTGTGGACATCACCCCTAACAAAGAGGCACACCTGGCTTCTTCCCACAAGGAGCTTGTTGACATCACCCCTAACACAGAGGCTGAGACGGCTTCTACCCACCTGAAGTTTGTGGTCATCACCCCTAACACAGAGTTAGACCCGGCTTCTTCCTATCAGGAGGTTGTGGAAACCACCCCTAACACAGAGACAGACCCGGCTTCTTCCCACCTGGAGCTTGTGGACATCACCCCAAACACAGAGGCAGACCCGGCTTCTTCCCACCTAGAGATTGCGGACATCAATTCTAACAAAGAGGCACACCTGGCTTCTTCCCACCTGGAGGTTGTGAACATCACCCCTAACAAAGAGGCAGACCCGGCTTCTTCCCACCTGAAGGTTGTGGACATCAACCCTAACACAGAGGCAGATCCTGCTTCTTCCCACCTGGAGTTTGTGGACATCACCCCTAACACAGATGCAGACCCAGCTTCTTACCACCTAGAGGTTGTGGACATCACCCCAAACACAGAGGCAGATCCTGCTTCTTCCCACCTGGAGCTTGTGGACCTCACCCCTAACACAGATGCATACCCTGCTTCTTCACTCTTGGAGGTTGTGGACGTCACACCTGAAGAAAAGCCTCTCATGGTGGCCGTCTACGCCACTCTGCCATCTGCCATCCAAGCAGGTGAGTAAGACTTATAGAAAGCACTCTGACAGGTGCCGTTCATCATGATAACATGTAAAGTGTTGGTCCCATGTTTCATGAGCTGAAATAAAAGATCCCATTCAACTGGCCAGTGTTTAGAACCTACGGTTTGCATTTATTTACATTCTGTCCCGCTTTTGTCCCTTTCCAGAGGATGATGCTGTGGTCACCCTGGACGTCACCCCACACGTCACCAAGGACGTGACCCTGGATGTTCCATCCAGGGCGAGGAAAGGGGCAGTCCAGCGTTTTTTTTGCAGGCTTTGGAGGGCAGTGTGCTGCTGCGCTTGCCACAAGGAAGAGGAGGAACAATATTAACTATTCATTAGACCAGAAACAGGATTGAACCATATACCATTAAATTCTTTGCATTATAGTTGCCTTCAATTCTGATTTTCTTCTGTTTAATTCTTAATTAATTTCAGAACATTTCTCTAAACTTTGTGGAGTAGGTTGTATAAATAGGTGGGAAACATCCCAATCCCAATTTTAATGCTTTTAATAATTAACTTATTACATTTTTTTTAGATGTATTATTTGACAAAAAAGTGGAGGGCGCGACAAAAAAACTTTAATCATCATAGAAAACTCTTGCTCACTATTAAAAATGCATTGTTTTATTTAAGCAAGGTTAAAAGATTAACGTTTCGGCCTAGTCTATGACAATATGCAAGTTGTGTTTGCCCAGTTAAAGGGGGACCCAGACTCACCCTGGTTCTTGAGGGTTGCAGACACTGAATAATTATCATTTGAAATAAATGGCACTTTTCAAGTCTTGACTAAAAATCTTTAATGAATATGAATTTAAATACAATTGACTTGAGGATCAGAGCAGGCAGGCTGACTGGCTTGCCCTGAAGGCCCTCTGCCTCTACCTCTGTGTGGTTAATCTCAGCCAAGAGGTTGTATGGGTTGTCTGTCTCTCTCTGGGTGTGAATCACTATCACTATGACCTCTCGCTCCGCCTGCCCGTTGGCCTGATTAGAAGGCTTCCCCTCTCATTCCTTGTTCACAGGAGCAGGGGTGATGGCATCCGGGGTAACCTCCTCCTCTCCTGTATCTAACCCATCTTTCTGGCTGTGAGTTCGACTGAGGTCACTCGTTCTCTCTCCCAGGGTGTTGGATAGTTTCTCCTCCTCTGTGTCTTGTGTATTTTCTACATTGTAGAATAATAGTGAAGACATCAAAACTATTAAATAACACATATGGCATCATGTAGTAACCCAAAATGTGTTACACATATCAAAATATATTTCAGATTTGAGATTCTTCAAAGTAGCCACCCTTTGCCTTGATCACAGCTTTGTACATACAGAATAATACGAAATGTTCTGAGACCAGGTTGCGCTTTCACCTCCCCCGGTAAGAGGGGAATAAGGCAACCTCAGAGTTACATTCAAGGATACTTTATTGACACACACGGATGAAATGGACATGGAAAGGTAGTGGAATGATAGTGGTCCTGTAATGGACAGATAACAGGGGTAATGAATATGCACAATATCTGATAGCACAAGTAGAGCAACAACGCTATTAACAAAGGAAGGGCAGTATTAATGGCATAATGCTACCTGCGGAGTATTACACAACACAGTAAAACACAGAGAGGCAACTTACAATAGGCAATGGTAGTAAATATAAAGAACAACAAGTAAGAATGATATACATGTTACAAACTCACTTTGTGCACGTACACTATCCCACGGTATATCTGTGCATTCAAATTGTCATCGATAAATGCAATTGTGTTCATTGTCTGTAGCTTATGCCTGCCCATACCATAACCCCACTGCCACCATGGAGCATTCACAACGTTGACATCAGCCAACAGCTCGCCCATACGCTGCTTTACAAGTGGTCTGAAGTCGTGAGGCCAGTTAGAAGTACTGCCAAATTCTCTAAAGCCGCCTTGGCTTATGGTTGAGAAATTAACATAAACATATCTGTTAACAGCTCTGGTGGACATTCCTGCAGTCCGTAAGCCAATTGCACGCTGCCTCAAAACTTGAAACATCTTTGCATTGTGTTGTGTGACAAAACTGCACATTTTAGAGTGGCATTTTATTATCCTCAGCACAAGGTGCACCTGTGTAATTATCATGCTGTTTAATCAGCTTCTTGATATGCCATATTTGTCAGGTGGATGGATTATCTTGGCAAAGGAGAAATGCTCGCTTACAGGGATGAAAACAAATTTGTGCACACAATTTGAGAAAAATAAGCTTTTTGTGCGAACAAAATATTTCACGCTTTTATTTCAGCTCATGAAACATGGGACCAACACTTTACATATTGCGTTAATATTTTTGTTCAGTGTAGTTATTAGGTTGGGAGAATGGGATCCTATCTGGGCTAGCTAAAGCCAACTTCATGGTTAGTAGTATGACAGAGAAAAAATAACAAGACAAATTTAAACATCACAAATCTGAGGGGGCAGGTGACCCTGTGCCCCCTTTGGGCATGACGTCTCTGCTATCAACCACATCATTCTGTCTCCGTGAATATTCAAAACAGACACATTCATTCAGGTCTGGTACAGTTCCTACCATATAGATCAGGGATGGACAATTCCTGTCCTTGGGGGCCGGAGTGGTGTCACACTTTTTCCGCACACTCTAGGAGCTCAGATGCAATAATTTAATAACCTAATAACCAAAGTTTCGACAGACAAGCTGTCTTCATCAGGGTATCCTGACGTTGGTTATTAAGTTATTAAATTATTGCATCTGAGCTCCTAGAGTGTGCGGCTCTCCTTTTCTTTTTCAAGTGTTCTACTCCGATAGCCAGCATCTCGCCTAAATAGGTGTGCGTTTCTTTCGCCTCCATATTAATCTGGTACTGGTCCTACCATATAGATCAGGCATGGACAATTCCAGTCCTTGGGGGTCGGAGTGGTGTCACACTTTTTCCCCATCCCTAGCAAACACAGCTGATTAAACTTATTGCATTCTAAACTGAAGCCCATGAGTAATTGATTATTATAGTCAAATGTGTTAGCTGGGGCTGGGGAACAAGTGTAACACCAATCAGGTCCCGAGGACTGGAGTTGCCCATCCCTGATATAGATGCTCTGTTTGCACACATCGAGGGATGTGGTGACAGTGGAGACAAGGGAACACGCATAAACAGCTTTGTCCTTTTAGAAGGTCGTCATAATCCTTACATAAATATGATGTGTATGAAAGAAATGCAGAGCCACTTCCAAAAACATATTGACAGAGTCTAGTATCTAGTAATCTAATCAATTAGTTTTCAACCCCTTTGTTATGGCAAGCCTAAATAATCTCAGGAGTAAAAATGTGCTTAACAAGTCACATAATCAGTTAGATGGACTCACTGTGTGTGCAATAATAGTGATTTTCAAATGACTACATAATCTCTGTACCCCACACATACAATTATCTATAAGGTCCCTCAGTCCAGCAGTGAATTTGAAACATAGATTCAACCACAAAGACCAGGGAGGTTTTCCAATGCCTCGCAAAGTAGGGCACCTTTTGGTAGATGGGTACAATTAAAGCAGACATTGAATATTCCTTTGAGCATGGTGAAGGTATTAATTACGCTTTGGATGGTGTATTAATACACCCAGTCACTACAAAAATACAGGCGTCCTTCCTAACTCAGCTGCAGGAGAGGAAGGAAAACTATCAGGGATTTCACCATGAGGCCAATGGTGGCTTTAAAACAGTTAGAAAGTTTAATGGCTTTCATAGGAGAAAACTGAGGATGAATCATCAACATTGTAGTTACTCCACAATACTAACCTAATTGACAGAGTATGCACTCACTAACTGTAAGTCGCTCTGGATAAGAGCGTCTGCTAAATGACTAAAATGTAAATGTAAAAGAAGGAAACCTTACATGCATTGTGTTTGCAATAAGGCACTAAAGTAAAACTGCAAATAATGTGGCAAAGAAATTAACTTTATGTCCTGAATACAAAGTGTAATGTTTGGGGCAAATCCAACACAACACATCACTGAGTACCACTCTTCATATTTCCAAGCATGGTGGTGGCTGCATCATGTTATGGGTATGCATGTCATTGGCAAGGACTAGAGACTTTTTTAGGATAAAAAGAAACAGAATAGAGCTAAGTACAGTCAGAATCCTAGAGGAAAACCTGGTTCAGTCTGCTTTCCAACAGACACTGGGAGACAAATTCCCTCTTCAGCAGGACAATAACCTAAAACACAAGGCCAAATATTCACTGGAGTTGCTTACCAAGATGACATTGAATGTTCCTGAGTGGCTTAGTTACAGTTTTGACTTAATTTGGCTTGAAAACTTATGGCAAAAAAAAAAAATGGCTGTCTATATAATGTATATTGCATATATTTTACAATCCAGTTGTGCAAAGCTCTTGGAGACTTACCCAGAAAGACACAGCTTTAATCGACTCAGGGGTGTGAATACTTATATAAATGAGATATTTCTGTATTTCATTTCCAATACATTTGCAAAAATTTCAAAAACGTGTTTTCACTTTGTCATTATGGGGTATTGTATGTAGCTGCGTGAGAGAAAATATCATAATTGAATCCATTTTGAATTCAGGCTGTAAGAAAACAACATGTGGAATAAGTTAAGGGGTATGAATACTTTCTGAATGTACTGTATATCTGCAAGAAAATGATAAATATGTGAATGTTTGAAAGGGGGTCATATAAACATTGCCTTATTTATATTTTTACAGACAATATTAAGTGAATTCTGTCTGAAATAGTCATGCTATAATGGGCATAGTTTCTCAGACCAAATTTCCATTCTGGCTGAAACAAAGCAATCTGATCATGCTCCAGTCAAATATAGCTATAGGGAATGCCTATACATTGTCCAATCTCCTTCCACACATTGATTTCATTCTTCGCATCTTTATTCAGAAACAAACAAACTTGAAATTAAGTGCTGTTTCAGTGTCTTGTTGCAGGTTGTGCAATGTTCAAAAGTGTGTGTGATATTAGCATTAACTTGTGTGTGTGGTGTCAAGTGTGGATGGTCCTATGTATGCAAATATCCGAGATTGGATATTTCAGCACCATGGACAGCAGCGACATTGGGATAGCGAGATCTGTAATTCAGCAACACATGACACTGGATAGCGGCTGTCTCAGGTGAACTTGGCATTGGGAAAATCCCATCTAATAGGAAATGAGGCATAGGAGGAAAAAAGACTGAAGGAGAAGACTCCCACAGGAACTCTATGCTTAACTGTTCTGCCACATTCATTTCAAATGTTACATTTTTCGATTTGTAAATAAAAGGGAACACATCTGCAAATAATGTAAATTGACTTTTCTAACTACACTGTACAGCTTTAGTGTGTCTGTGTGTCATAGGTACAACTGCAAGCAATTCGCTTCTCAAATCCTTCTCAAATGTCTGTTTAATGTGAGAAACTAAATTAAAAACAACCGTTAGACTAATACAATGCGTACTGTCACAAATTATTACTATTCCCAACAAGACAACGAAGTGATGGTCTTTACCCACCATGGAGACTTATAAAGTCTACTTCCCCCCCACCAAAAGTTCCCACGCAGAGCGATGTTGTTTACTACATCATTATGCATATGCAGCGTGGTTCGTTCTGCGTTGTGTACTTTTAATTAGGACACTGCCACAACTGGAATTCTGATGGTTGGATAATTTTTATTCGACCTGCACACGAAGAGACAAAAAAATGATGTTAGCCCTTGGTGCAGCCACAGCTCTCGGGCACCTTGCTAGTTGAAGGTCAGGCAAAAGAGAACAGGTGCTGCATAAACACATTCAGTGCCTAACAACACACTATACAATACAAGTAAAATGATATTCAACATAATTCTGACAAAATAAATGACATACCTGTACACGAAGAGACAACACACAATAGGTTAGCCCTTGGTGCAGCCACAGCTCTCGGGCACCTGCGTGAGCACATAGAAACTCACTCAAACACTGACCCAAATACTCCCGAGTTACAATAGGTACCCAAATTAGCGAGCTTGGTGAAAGTTGTTAACATAAATCTTTATATTGTCCACATTGTAACAAAACCTATAGTTGCGTAACAGCACTTTGTGTAACTTTACCACAGTTTTATATTGACAAATTACGGCGCCAAGGACAACATACCTTGCTAGTTGAAGGACAGGCAAAAGAGAACAATAAGAGGGTACATAAATACAGATAACCCGCGATGGACCAAACCAAAATATACACAACTTTTACAATTAGGTGTATTTACAATATAGATATATAAAAATGTTTGTACACCAAAAAATTACATTAGCTATGCAGCTGTAATTAAATAAAAACCACATTGAATTAATATTATTATTATTATTATTATTATTAACTTATTAACATCCCCTCTTGACCTGGCCTAGTTGAACTGTCCTTGTGTGCAATTTGGTGCATAATCTAGGGGAACAACATCACACTACTACATTCACCCCTACTGTTTTACACTATATTATAAACACAAAACAAAACACATAACCTCGAAGGTAACAAAGCAAAGAAAGAAAAAAAACATTCCACACCCACAGGGCGACAGAGTAACCCAGTGTAGTCCCTTAATTCTAGACCCACAAATGGTCGATCAGCTGGAAAGCTATCCCGTGAAGGATTGGGAAAAATAAGAGGTAGCTAATCCCTTATTCAACCCTATACAAAAAATGCCAAATACATTTTATGCTGATGAACTACACACAAAGTTACATGAATTGTCAAAAATATTAGACAAACCCACAAATCACTCTAAGACCCACTTAGATTACCACATACACACAACAAAGAAAAGGTAGGCAATATCCTACCGTCACTGAGAAACCAAGAATTGTTTCATTTTCCTGTGTAGACATAGTTTGGATTAGCCTATTCACTGGATTAATAAATCTACCTAGTCTAGTCTGAACACCCTCACCCAAAAACCTAGCAGGAATGTCACGGACAGCACCAACCGTGCTCAAAGGTCTAACCTCAGGTTGGGGAGTACTACAGATCAGCATATCCGGAGCCAGCACACTTTCAATTTCCGACTCAACACTAGTAGTGTCAGACGACTGATCAGAATCCTGGTAGATTGTCACAGACCAGACTGACAAAGCATCTTCAACCAAGTTAACAACATCAGGCACAGCACCATCCCAGCTGAGTGGAGTTTCACTATCAGAATTCTTGTAGGCTTTGGGGATCTCAGCCCCGAAACCTGAAGGATCTGGAGAAGGTCTGTATGGAGGAGTGGGCCAAAATCCCTGCTGCAGTGTGTGCAAACCTGGTCAAGACCTACCTTCTTGTCCTCTTCATGCAGTGGCACGTTGTAATACCCTGACGTCAAATCCATTGTGCTGAAGAAGGCATTACCTCCCAGCGCGGCCAGTACATCAGCCTGATAATAATAATAATAATAATATGCCATTTAGCAGACGCTTTTATCCAAAGCGACTTACAGTCGTGCGTGCATACATTTTTGTGTATGGGTGGTCCTGGGGATCGAACCCACTACCTTGGCGTTACAAGCGCCGTGCTCTACCAGCTGAGCTACAGAGGACCACGATGAGGCAGGGGATGAGGCAGGGGATGAGCATCCTTTACTGTGCGGGCATTTAACCACCTGAAGTCAGTACATAGGCGCAAGTCCCCATTCTTTTTCCATACCAGCACCAATGGTGAGGCATACTCGCTGCTGGATTTTCTGACGATTTCCTTTTCCTCCATATCATCCAGTGTTTCCCTGAGTTTTTGGTAATGAGCTGGAGACAGCCTACGATAAGGTCATCGAAATGGGCGGTCATCAGTCAGCCGTATGCAAAGGCAGAACTCCTTTGCCTCGCCACAATCTAGGCTATGTCTAGAGAACACTGTGTCATACTTCCCAATTAAGTTGACAAGTTTATCTTTCCAGAACTGTGAAACTGGACACTCCTCAACAGACAGGCCTTGAAGTCCAAGATTCCTCAGTGTACTGTTGCCATTATCTACACTGCCACCAACTGAACTCTTAGCTGTCAGACTGCCATGTGATCTGTCACATTGAGCCTTTGCCACATTCTGATGAGCTGCTTGCTGCTTGACATCATTAAAATACTCCAATGCAATGCAAGGGTACACATCCGCCACTTTAGCATTTCGTCTCAGGGTAACTGCCGATGTTGTTGGATTCACAATCTTCACAGGGAGCCATCCATCCCCCCACAGAGGCGTAACTACTCTCCCCACTAGTATGTGTCGATTCACACAACGAGACGTGCTGGGCTCGACAACAACAGTACTGCCCACAGAGAGTTTTGTCTTTGGCGGTAGGCGGCCCCACACCAGATGCTCACTCATGGGTTGGAGCGTTACTGCTATCTTCAACTTAATGGTGCCCACTTTATCTGGGATGGAGTCTCCTCTCCATCTCTCCAGATTTGACATCACACTGGCTAGAGGAACCTGGTGTACCCGCCACCCGCCAGTAGCTGTCATTTGATTTGAACTGTCTAATCAGAGACTTCAACACATTAGTTCCCACAATGAGTTCATCAACCTGCCCATCAACAATAAGCACTGGGACTACATAACAGAAGCCATAAAGTTGAATTTTTAAGTCACACATGCCCACTGGGCTAGTTTGTTCCCACCACAACCCACCAGGATGATGTCTGAAGGAGCTAGAAAGTTCCCCTCTACCACTCCTGCCTCCCTCAACCGAGGTACAATATCTGCACGCAGAATAGTAGCCATGGACCCACTATCTAACATCCCCTTCAGCTCAACTTTATCCTGTACTAGCACAGTGGTGTAAAACAAACTGTCATTCTGATTGTGTTCTGAAAAATGACTGTGTTGTTCTTGGGTACTGACTCACAAAAGTAAGAATAAACAGATTGGATATCATCATCAGTGGAGAAAAAATAAGAATGCCCCACATTGCCCTCATTTAGCAGACGCTCTTATCCAGAGCGACTTACAGTTAGTGCATACGTTATTTAAAATTTTCATACCCCCCGTGGGAATCAAACCCACAACCCTGGCGTTGCAAACACCATGCTCTACGAACTGAGCCGGCCATTCCCTCCACGACGCTGGTCCAATTGTGCGCCGCCCCATGGGTCTCCCGGTCGCGGCCGGCTACGACAGAGCCTGGATTCGAACCAGGATCTCTAGTGGCACAGCTAGCACTGCGATGTAGTGCCTTAGACCACTGCGCCACTCACAGACTGAGTATTGCTGACCAGAGCCTTCTCTAACAAAGTCAAAACTTTCTTTAATGTCCCACCCTCAGATACAGATGGTGCCAGGTCTGGTTCACGGCCACATTGAGAAAAAGATGACACATTAGGTCTTTTCACAGGACCCACTCCCTCCTGAGGGCAGTCAAAAACAGCAGCAACCTGCTGTGAAAGTTGTGTTCTACATGCTTTACGTTCCCTTAACAGTTCATCCAACCGATCCTGTACCTCACTGGCTGTCCAGTCACGAATGGGTTTGCTCTTGAACACTTGGGCCAACTCTTTATCAGGACAGTTGCGTACAAACATGACTGCCAACTCTGAGCACTGATTGGGTAAGGTCCTGCCCTCACTCACAAGGTACTGTTCGGCTGCCTCTGCAGCTTTGTTAAGCCTAATCCAGAAATCTATTGGACCCTCATTAGCTTATGGTTTGATTGAATAGAAATCAGCTAATGGCATACCTGAGCAGACAGTATCCCCAAAGTGTTGCTTGAAAACACTGAACACTGCCTTAACATCTGTGACAACAAGGTTGTTACGCTTCCAGACTTTGGTCACATCCCGTGCCCTCCCCATGAGCCTAGACATCACCTCCCCAACATTCCCAGACCCAGTGTAACCCCTCTTCTCTAGGTAGACTTCCATTAACTCCTCCCACTCCAGGACAGAGTACTTATCTGAGCCATCACCCCTAAAAAGAGGTGGAGCACTAACATCTGACTTCACAACCAGATTCAGCTTGGACGCATCAATAAAGGTTGACCCACACTGCTCAGGCAGGGGAAACTGCTGGGGTTGGTGAGGGGGACGGGCAGGAGAAAGACTTGAAACCCCAGGCTGCAGTAAACTCGCTCTGATAGATTCTCCTATCTCTGAACCAATCTGCTTAATAAGGTCACTAAGCTGACTCGGAGGCATCCCATTATCACCGAGTACTGTGGATGATGGTACTTCAAAAGACAGAGGTGGGATACCCTGGTCAGGTGGAACAAACAGCCTACCCCTCCCAGTGCTTGCAAACTCAGGACTAGCAAACGCTCTACTCCCAGGAGCTGACTGTACAATTGGTGTAAATGGAAGGACACCCCTCCCTCTACCCACACTAAAATCCACAGCATAACACGTCTTATGGATTTGAGAATCTTCCATGGCTCAACAGAGCACTAAAATACAATGTAATTTAGTGCATTTAAATAACCCAAAAAATTAATGCAATAAACAAATTCATCCAAAACATACAAATAAGCACGAATACCTGTATCTAATGAATATGCTACATTCACTTTCACTGTTTACAGTATATATTCACTTACATTAAGCCATCAACAAATTCACATGCGCAGGTCGTGCACCTCATCCACATGCACAGCTCCGGCGGTCGGCTTGAGCTGACCAGTCGGCAGGTCACGTAATTAGGACACTGCCACAACTGGAATTCTGATGGTTGGATAATTTTTATTCGACCTGCACACGAAGAGACAACACACAATATGTTAGCTCTTGGTGCAGCCACAGCTCTCGGGCACCTTGCTAGTTGAAGGTCAGGCAAAAGAGAACAGGTGCTGCATGCACACATTCCGTGCCTAACAACACACTATACAATACAAGTAAAATGATATACAACATAATTCTGACAAAATAAATGACATACCTGTACACGAAGAGACAACACACAATAGCTTAGCCCTTGGTGCAGCCACAGCTCTCGGGCACCTGCGTGAGCACATAGAAACTCACTGTCTAATCAGAGACTTCAACACATTAGTTCCCACAATGAGTTCATCAACCTGCCCATCAACAATAAGCACTGGGACTACATAACAGAAGCCATAAAGTTGCATTTTTAAGTCACACATGCCCACTGGGCTAGTTTGTTCCCACCACAATCCACCAGGATAATGTCTGAAGGAGCTAGAAAGTTCCCCTCTACCACTCCTGCCTCCCTCAACCGAGGTACAATATCTGCGCGCAGAGTAGTAGCCATGGACCCACTATCTAACATCCCCTTCAGCTCAACTTTATCCTGTACTAGCACAGTGGTGTAAAACAAACTGTCATTCTGATTAATTCTCATTGTGTTCTGAAAAATGACTGTGTTGTTCTTGGGTACTGACTCACAAAAGTAAGAATAAACAGATTGGATATCATCATCAGTGGAGGAAAAATAAGAATGCCCCACATTGCCCTCCTCAGAACAGAGGCTTTCTAGTTTTCCTGAGACCTGCCAGTCTGTCCACATCCAGGGTTCTGTCGCTGCCCAGCCTCACTACAGTCAAAGCTCATGTGGCCCGGAGAAAAGCACTTGACACACAGCTGGTGCATCTGACAGTGAGCTTTGGTCCAGTGATTAGTGCTTCCACAGTCAGCGCACTCATGCTGACGTTTGTGGAACTGTTTACGGGGCCCTCTACATTTAACATGTTTAAGTCATTTAGCAGACGCTCTTATCCAGAGCGACTTACAGTTAGTGCATACGTAACTTTTTTTTTTCATACCCCCCGTGGGAATCGAACCCACAACCCTGGCGTTGCAAACACCATGCTCTACGAACTGAGCCGGCCATTCCCTCCACTACCCTAGGCGACGCTGGTCCAATTGTGCGCCGCCCCATGGGTCTCCCGGTCGCGGCCGGCTACGACAGAGCCTGGATTCAAACCAGGACTGTGTTGTGTTACCTGCTTGACAATAGTATTGATGTCCCCCAGGAGAGCAGCAGCAGGTTGCACGTTGTTCCCCATCTCCTCAGCACACAGATCAACCTTGACATTGACCTTGACATAAATAACGTATGTGGAACGTTACTACAACATACCAGCAACGACACGACAGGAAGAGCGCCGTGCGTGACACATGTAACAGCAGCTGGAGGAGTGGCCAAACCTCAAGCTAAACACAACAGAAATAACCAGGCACCACCACATAATGCTAAGGCTGACACACACATGTTCCCTTTTATAAACCGGGTGACTCGAGCCCTGAATGCTGATTGGCTGAAAGCTGTGGTATATCTGACCGTATAACATGGGTCACGTTGAGGGAGGAGGTCAGAGACCTGGCCGTGTTGTGCCAGGATAACAACCTCTCCCTCAACGTGACCAAGACAAAGGAGATGATTGTGGACTACAGGAAAAAAAAGAGGACTGAGCACGCCCCCATTCTCATCGACGGGGCTGTAGTGGAACAGGTTGAGAGCTTCAAGTTCCTTGGTGTCCACATCACCAACGAACTATCATGGTCCAAACACACCAAGACAGTCGTGAAGAGGGCACGACAAAGCCTATTCCCCCTCAGGAGATTGAAAAGATTTGGCATGGGTCCTCAGATCCTCAAAAAATTATACAGCTGCACCATCGAGAGCATCCTGACTGGTTGCATCACCGCCTGGTATGGCAACTGCTTGGCCTCCGACCGCAAGGCACTACAGAGGGTAGTGTGTACGGCCCAGTACATCACTGGGGCCAAGTTTCCTGCCATCCAGGACCTCTATACCAGGCGGTGTCAGAGGAAGGCCCTCAAAATTGTCAAAGACTCCAGCCACCCTAGTCATAGACTGTTCTCTCTGCTACCGCACGGCAAGCGGTACCGGAGTGCCAAGTCTAGGTCCAAAAGACTTCTCAACAGCTTCTACCCCCAAGCCTTAAGACTCCTGATCAGCTAATCATGGCTACCCGGACTATTTGCACTGCCCCCCCACCCCATCCTTTTACGCTGCTGCTACTCTGTTAATTATTTATGCATAGTCACTTTAACTCTACCCACATGTACATATTACTTCAACTACCTCAACTAGCCGGTGCCCCCGCACATTGACTCTGCACCGGTACCCCCCTGTATATATAGCCTCCCTACTGTTATTTTATTTTACTTCTGCTCTTTTTTTCTCAACACTTTTTTTGTTGTTGTTTTATTTTTACTTTTTTGTTTAAAATAAATGCACTGTTGGTTAAGGGCTGTAAGTAAGCATTTCACTGTAATGTCTGCACCTGTTGTATTACGGCGCATGTGGCCAATAAAATTTGATTTGATTTGATTTGAAATTTATTTTGACTGTTCGAATTACGTTGGTAACCAGTTTATAATAGCAATAAGGCACCTCTGGGGTTTGTGGTATAGGGCCAATATACCACGGCTAAGGGCTGTATCGTCGAGGCACTCTGCGTTGCATCGTGCTTAAGAACAGCCCCTAGACGTGGTATATTGGCCATATACCACACCCCATCGGGCCTTATTGCTTAAATATAGATGTACTGTACAGCACTAAGACAGCCATGACATTATTTGGAGAGACCACAAAGACTTATAGAGAAGCTATATAATTGATAGACTAAATCCAATAGACTGAGTCAAATACCTTTATACCTGGTTACAATGAAATGTAGTTCACTATGAAATGACCTGTGACTAGGGTTGCAAAATTACAGTTACTTTCCCCAAATTCCCAGAAATCCCTGTTGGAAGATTCCAGAAATCAGAACGGAATAAGCAGAAAATCTGGAATCCGAAAAAAAGAAGGAAAAAAAAGAAACCCTACTGGTGACCTTTGACCTAGCTGGATGACCTTTACTTGGGTGTCAAACCTGGGGGGAAGGCCAAAGTGCAGGATCCAGTTGAGTCTGGCACCACAACATCAGACTGGAGCAGAGCTCTGCAGTCCCCACCAAGACCATAGAACCAGGAGGATAGGAAGAGGAGGAGGAGGAGGAAGAGAGGAGGAGGAGGATAGGAAGAGAGGAGGAGGAGGATAGGAAGAGAGGAGGAGGAGAGCAGGGACAAAACAAAATGTAATGAAAAGAGGCTAGTTATAGGAGTAGTGTAGTTGTTTGATTGACACCAGTTTACATTGACATGACCTGGCCAGGAGAGACTAGTTATAGATAGGGATTTCAGGAGTTTCGTGGTCCGTTCAAATGGTCAGGGAAATTCTTGGTCCTACTTATACAGTCAATGGTCTGTACATGAATATGATGCCAGCTGAGAGAAGGAGAGGCTGACCTGGAGCGGGCAGCAGCAACACAGTTGGGGTGATCGTCAGGCAGCACCCCTTTACCCATGGGGGTGGGCAGGAAGGGCAGGTCACACCCCTCCACCAGCTCCTTCAGAGCCCCCTCTGCTCTTCAATGGGCTGCACCTGCAGAGGGACACAGACAGAGGGCACTGCCACACGGATTTCAACAGACTGGTCTTCACAACTGGGATGCATTCAGCTGAGCAAAACGTTGTGCAACGTTCAGATAGAAATATAGCATGTAGAACGAACGTGCCTCTCAGACAGGTAGAATGAGAAATCATGTCAACAACATTTGTCGACTGAACGTGGCCCAGTTTTCAACTGAACCGTGGTACAGTGCTATATGTGTTACAGTGCGTCTCAGCTGGCTATTGATCTCTCTTGGACAGACGCACGTAACATAACTGGAAGTAGCGTCTGTCAACAGAATGGGATGTGACAACTTTGTTCCGGTACGCTGATTTTTCACCACTAATCATTTGGACAAATCCCGATTTCGCAGGTGCTCGCATCTTTTCAATTTCAGAACGGGAGGGGACATTTGGCCCATAAACTTGCCGGAAACTTGCAGAGAGTTTCCGTTTAGGGGGGTGGAGAGTTCGCAAGTGGCGTTAGTATCTTTCTCTTAACATCTCCCCAGACCTTATCCAAGTATCTGACGCAATTATGCAAGATTTTAGTTCTGTTTCCCCCAGATTATCTGGCTATTAAAAAAGCAATGCCTACCTTTGCCAATGATGAGTAAAGTCCGTTTGGCTCCTTTCAGGACCGCCAGTGCTTCTGTGATCGCCATATGGTTAGCCATACTCACAGGAGGAGGTGGACTACAGGGCACCTCTCTGACAAAGGAAATAATAAATAATAGGTCAAACATTAAACATGTTACCTAGCAACTTTATTGCATATGTAAATAAACCATGAAGGTCTATCGAGGCTTATTGCTATTCTCTGATGAGAATATTTTGATATAGTGCTATATTTTCTAAGTAATTTAATTTCTGGTTCACTTCAGACGTTAAAAGGTATAACAAGATAAAATAAAAATGACTACGGTGATGTGAATTCAGAGGTATACATATTCAACAGTAACACATTAGTATACATTTTAAATGGATGAAAGACAGTGATGGCCACTAACCTGGCTCTGCTCCTGTCCAATTTAGCATTGACCATGTCCCCAGATATGTCTACGTATACAGCACCTGGACGTCCATACATGCTAGTGCGTGCTGCCTTAGACATACCAAACACCCTTAAATTCAGATCAATTAAGGCTGTGCTGTGCTCTTATGAAGCAGTTAAGGTACCTTGCTAAGCTGGAAAATTAGAGGTCAGAAAAAAGACAATTGCAGGTGATACCAAATGATATGAAGAGGACTACACAGAGGGAGTCAGAGTAGACTGTATACCTTCTCTACCACTGAGGAGATCATATCCAGACTGCTAGACCTAGCAGAGAACTTACTGTACAATCTGCATGCCTCCACCTGACAGAGAAAGAGGACCACAAATAACAAATTATTTCCTCTTTCAGCAATTAAACTGCTAGGGCCAGTTTCCCAGACAGAGATTCTCTATTGAGTTTGCTTTTTAGGCCATGACTAGGCTTAATCTGTGTCCTGGGAAACAACCCCCTAATGTTCAAAAGTCATAAATATCATGGTTCAATCGGTACCTGTGGAAACTCTTGAAACGCCCCAGTGGTCTCTTGGTTTTGATCGGAGGAGCCTCCAATAACAATCACAGGCCTACAGAGAGAGAGGTATCACACAATGACATCAACTGACAATCTGAGATAGTTTGGAGTCCTCAGATCATTTTTTGCAGTGTGCGGATAGCATCCCTTCTTTTGAAAGGACCACTGAACATGAGTAGTAGGGTCTTCTGTTTGTGGAGTTCTAGCATACCAGCAGTTCATGTTAGCGTTGGCCATTCCACCAAGTGCATGGATGAGTCCCGGTCCAGACACAACCAGACACGCACCTGGACTGGAGAGGAACAGACAGACAGAGGGACAGACAGGAAGACAGGCAGACAGACACACAAAGGGTCAGACAGACAGGCAGACATAATTAGCAATGCAAAAAAGCTATGAAACTGACCCTCACACACTACACGCTCCTGTAGTCTATGTACGGGTAGTTAATATCACATGATTTGGGGAGAGCTGGTTTAGTAATAAAAAGGTGGCTTATGGCTTGTTCATTGCGCATTCCCACATACTTGATTCCTGAGGCTTGAGCTGCCTTAGCTACTTCAATGACTGGAACACCAACTATTCCAAACATATATTCTACATTCTGTAGAGAGTTACATGTAGATACAGTATATTTACCTTTTTTTAAACATTTTTAGTCATTTAGCAGACGCTCTTATCCAGAGCGATTTACAGTTAGTGAGTGCATACATTTTCATACTGAATTGTATATGAATTGTTACAATGTAGTTTAGATTTTCTTTGCATTGACACACACATTGGCATGCATCAACAAGGGTGTTAACATATACTATTCCACATAAACATCTAAATGTTTTTCTACAACAATATTAATAGTTAGCTATACCAGTGCAATGACCTATGGCACACTTTCACAACTCATAGTGTTACATTCTCACTGCCAAGGACATGATCAGCGACTAATATATTATTAGCAACACGGTTACACAGTATAACACTGTTTTATATATATTGCACACACTTCACCTGAGCTTTTAGTGCCTCTGCAATGAGCTGAGCCCCAGTCACATCTTCCATTATTATTGTCGAGAAATCTGTTCAAAGTGCAAACGCGGTTAGCAATGATTTCTTGGACTTGTTGTTCAGTAGCTTATAAATCGTGTTTAGATCTCTTGCAAATCATTAGTTTTGTCTGCTTTCCAGCATGCATTACATGAGTAGCTTTTTCTTCTTCAGTGGGGTTTATAGGAAGTTGGCATCCAACGTTATGGTGCATTACTGCCCCCTATTGTACAGAAGTGTGGACATGAGCCGTGCAATAGCAGTCATGAATATTTAATAAACTAGTAGCATTTTTCTTTTTTTATTGCAAGAAATACATAATAAGCCCTCATTATGTGTTTATAACTGCACTTTACTTAACACTTAACTCAGTTAAGTCATTATGAGTGTATGACAGTATGAAAAAAAAAATGTATGCACTCACTAACTGTAAGTCGCTCTGGATAAGAGCTTCTGCTAAATGACTAAAATGTAAAATGTAAATGACTTGAGTGTATGCATTATAGATATAGGCTTCATAGAAAGTGTTACAAATGTTCTCCTGTCATCTTATAGGAGATCCATTCATGGATTTAGTTATGGCTTGAGAATGTGACTGGTCTACGGAGTTCTCCTTTATGTCTGTCTTTATATGTGACAACAACTTTTCTGTATTATGTGTATTTCCACAATCAATAATCATAAACGGTACTTCACTATGAATACTTTTGACTATGTGGTTTGAAGTACTTTACCGTTATCTTGCACATACATGAAGACTACTATAGACAGAAATCAATGCAGTAATGTTTTATTAAATAAAGGCTCTGATTAAAATATCATATTAATAAAATCAGGCATTTGGCTAATTCTTCTTCCCAGAAGCTCCTGTGAATGGTTTGGAGATGGCTCTGGAGAGAGCGTGTAACACCCTGACTATGAGTGGGCGTTTACGGGACTGGGACTCCTGGGGAGCAGGGGCCGGTGTGGTTGTCAGGTCCTCCTTGGGTGGGGAAGTGGATGGAACCTCTGGAACCTCACACTCAGCATCTGTCATGAGAACATTTCATAATCAGAAAATGAATGTGTGTGTTTGTGTCTGTCCGTCTGTCCGTCTGCCTGTCCGTCTGTCTGCCTGTCTGCCTGTCTGTCCGTCTGCCTGTCTGTCCGTCTGTATGCCTGTCTGCCTGTCTGTCTGTCTGTCTGTCTGTCTGTCTGTCTGTCTGTCTGTCTGTCTGTCTGTCCGTCAGTCAGTCTGTCTGTCTGCCTGCCTGCCTGTCCGTCTGCCTGTCCGTCTGTCTGTCTGCCTGTTTGCCTGTCTTTTTGTCTGCCTGTATGTCTGTCTGCCCGTCCGTCTGCCTGTCAGTCTGCCTGTCTGTCTGCATGTCTGTCCGTCGGTCTGCCTGTATCTGTTGTCACTGTTTTAACAAGCTTGTCATAGGGTGATACATCAATATGACATTATCGATGCTTATCACTTACCCTGTGAAATATGAGTCTCTCTGAGATGTTTGGTAGGCAGCGCATCCTGTTCAGGGTGTCTCTTCGGTTCCCCTTTTGTCTTGAACAGCTGTTGACAAAACACATCAGGACAACTGAGCCTGTGTAAAATACAGAGTGTGCATCCTAAAAGGCACCCTATTCGCTACGTAAGGCACTACTTTTGACAAGGGCCCAGAGAGCTCTGGTAAAAAGTCGTGCACTATATAGGGAATAGGGTGCCATTTGGGACTCTCCCATGTGTATTAGGATTGCATTACAGCGTCCTCACTCAACCTCCTAAAGACAATGACAACAGTTTTGTTCTAATGCTGAGAGACAATAGGGGTGTAGTGAATCTGTAGGGTAAATTTCAGCCCTGCCTTACAGAGGTAATCTCAAAACACAGAGCACCCTACCTTAATCATGATCTTTGGAAACTTATGCATTTTCGGTAGGAAACGCCACTTCCTGTTCTTCTTAGTCTCTTCCCCTCTGGCAGAGGGAAGACGGGCCATGCCGTCAGCCTTTACATCAGCCGGGCTAAGGCTCCTGGCAGGGAATTCCTCAGTAGCATTACAGTTTTTCTCAGTCGCTTTGGTGCATTTCTTAGATCAAAAGTGCAATTCTTGATACTACTTGTACAAATTCCAAATCATCTAGTCACTTGTGCACATCATTAAAGCAATTTCTTATTCCTTTGAACAAATTGCAATTGCTTTTGTACATATTGCAATTGATAATGTACAAGTGTCAGCTTTTTTCCACATTTTCAATTGCTCATGTCATGTTGATCAAAATATAGTAGATGGTTCTCTGTTGAATAGTCTTACCCCTCAAAACATCTAGGCATTAGTTCCTTGCATAAGCCATTACATGCAAAATTGTTGAACTATTTGTCATAAACTGTCAAGCATAGTTTTACACATTTCTATTAGACCTTTTGTACAAAAACGTAAATTGCTGAATCGTGCAGGTGAAATTAACCCTCACTCATGAAGGAATGTAAAGTGTTAGTTCAACCAACAATCAACCAGTTGTCTAAATTGCTCAAAGGTGCATCTCATGAAGAATCAATTGGCAAGCATATATAGACAGACCACAACACAGAGTTGCAATTTTCCAATAATGGATGGACCAGGAAACGAACAGGGTCAACAGCCAAGAGGAGGAAGAAGAGGAGCAAGGATGCGTGGTGGAAGGCAAAACAGAGGAAGAGGCAGAAGAGGACATAGGCGCATATCTGATGACATAAGGGCCACTATTGTAGACCATGTTGTCAATCATGGCCTTACAATGGCTGAGGCGGGTCGAAGGGTGCAGCCGAATATTGGGAGATCAACCGTGTCCTCAATAGTACATATGTTTCGAAGAGAGAACAGGTATGTCCACCAATGTAGAGTGCACTGTTACTGTATATAAGCAGTATACTGTATACTTCCTACAATGCTTCATATTACAGTAGTCCACTTGTATTTCACAGCATACAGAAATATACTCTATACAGATACATACTGCACCTTACATGCACCCACCTGTATGTTTTACAGTAAAATGTGTGTTCGCATAGTTTTTGTCTATGTGAAAGTGTGCGATGCATCACTGCATTTTTCCACACATAGGACTGCAAGATTACCTCAAACCGGTGGCAGAGGACGCCTTTTCACACCTCAACAGGAGGAGGCTATTTGCACCATGGTCCGAGCAAACAATGCCATGAGACTCAGGGAAATACAAAGGACCATTATAGAAGACAACGATGTCTTTGAAAACATCCATACGGTTAGCATCTCAACCATCGACAGGGTGCTGCATAGAAACCAGATGAGTATGAAACAGCTGTACCGTGTACCATTCCAAAGGAATGAGGACAGAGTTAAGGAGCTACGGTACCAGTATGTACAGGTAAAACATATATCTATGTAACTACTTTACAGCAACATTTTATAGTGTTACATAGTACAGTAAGCATAAACTGCACACATTTCCATTGCTGTGGAAGGAACATGCAATATATGTACATTTTATGTCACTCTTCCTTACCAAAACAAATTCAACTGTGTGTTCTGGGATATAGCGTATAATGGAGTTGGAATCAAGTGAACCCTCTCACAACTTTGTATACGTGGATGAGGCTTGCTTCAACCTGACCAAATGCAGAAGGCGGGGTCGGAATATCATCGGTCACAGAGCTACTGTGGATTTACCAGGCCAACGGGGAGGAAATATCACCATGTGTGCTGCTATTTCGGAGCATGGTGTCCTAACCCATATCCCCCTTTTAGGGCCATACAACACCCAGCATCTACTCAACTTTTTAGAGACTCTCTACAGGGCTCTCATCCCTGATGATGAGAGGGGTCTGTTTAGAGAGGATTTGCCAAAGTATGTGGTCATTTGTGATAATGTGAGTTTCCATCGATCAAACATCATAAGGCAATGGTTTGTGACCCACCCGAGGATGCTCATAGAATTCCTCCCACCTTATTCACCATTCCTTAACCCAATTGAGGAGTTCTTTTCAGCATGGAGGTGGAAGGTGTACGATCGTCAGCCACACACACAGATGACCCTGCTGGCTGCAATGGATGCAGCATGTGAGGACACCACAGTAGACACCTGCAGAGGATGGATAAGGCATTCCAAAAGATTCTTTCCACGTTGCATTGGAAGGGAAAATATCCGGTGTGATGTGGATGAGAATATGTGGGCTGACAGACAGGAACGTCTGGATGTGTAGAGACAGCACTAGAACAGTGCTGTGGGCAAAGTTGTGCCTTAGGGGTGGTTTCCTGTGTTTCTTTCTAATTTAGTTTTTTTTCCTTTGTGCCCCTTGGGTTGTCCAGTCTCTTTCAATCAATAACCCACATACAGTAATATGTAAATAGTACTGTTGAAATTGATATATGCCATAGAAGTGCAGCCTTGTGCATTTTCAATACAGTAACTGTCATCCAAACTGTAGCCTAAGTTTACATCAGGTAATACTGTCAAAGTACACAGTTCCATTGACAACATGCCTAAACATTTTGACAACCTTGTTCGTGAACAATGACTCAATGACTTATCATTCTGATGACACTGACATGATCATTGGCATGAATATTTACTTTTGAGAGATGTACTAAGGATTTTTAGTGACTGACTAGCTTTAGAAACATATCTATTGTATATTGCAGTTTGTACAAATTGTTCTGAGAAATGCACTTATTATTTTGCACATGTTAGGGATGATGTGAAAAATGCACCAAAGCGACTGAGAAAAACTGTAAGGTCAGCTACAACACCATGAGTGATGTCACTTGTGGCATTGCTGGTGTCTGAGTGAGAAGAGCACGCTAGTGTGACCGACCTGTGTACAATAACTGGGAGAAGAGGACGCAGCCATTGAAGTCAGTCACTGCATCCCAAATGGCATTCTCTTCACTTTATAGTGCACTACTTTTGACCAGGGCCCATAGGGTCTGGTCAAAAGTAGTGCACTAAATATGGAAGAAGGTGCCATTTTGGACACAACCAGTGAATTTCACATCATAAAACGCAATGTATTGAGCATCATGTTACAATTAAGTCCTATGCAGATGAAAATAGGTACTTTCACTTACCATCCTCCATTGTAGACTTGGACACATAAGTCAGGCTGTCCATCACCACGTCTGTCATCAACTTGATGACCTGATCCAAAACCATTTCAGCCGATGGTGGCATAGGCCTTCCCATACACTGCCCCAGGAGTCTCCTAACAGAAGTCTGGGCAAAGTTGTAAATGAGCTCTGAGGCATCGTCCTTTGACAGCTTCCTCAGGGCTGGTTTAGGCAGCGCTGGTTGAGAGAGGCTTCTGTGGCCAACCATGGATTGAAGCTGGCGGTTTATGGTTATCTCCTGAATGAGACCATGGACCTTTGCGATCAGGTTGCCAGATGCACCTTGAAGGGCTTCAACTGACAGGAGCCTATCCAGATGTTCTTCTGCTGAAGTCATCTCTGGGTCGTCCGTCTTCAATGTGTCCATTATAGTTTTCACTATGATATTGGTGTCAGATATGTTTATTTCTTGTTGGCTCACAAGCGTTGACCGTGAACCTGTCTCGTCCATTGCGATAGAGGTATGGGATTCTGTCCTTGTGATTTCATCGGCAGCGCTCATGTCAGGCAACTGGTCAAGGCTCTCCAGTACAGAGTCTAACATGTTAGTGGCTATCAGACACTCCTCACTTGCAATCTGCCCAACAGATGAACTCTCAGAGTTGGCCACTCTACACTTGATCACATTTAGGATCAAGCTGAGCGTCTTCTTTGCAGTTTTGCTAAAGCCTTCTTGGCTGACTGCCACTGTTACGTCTTTTAGAGCCACAAGAGGTTTGCAACTTTCACTCAATCCACTGCCGTGGAGAGGAGAGGCTCTCTTCAAACTGTTGTTGCTCACAACTGACATACTCCTGGTGGGCAGAGTGACATCCTCACTGCATGTGTCAATTATATGGTGGTCTGTTGAAGAGCCACTCGAAGACACAAGGGCTTTAGACCTTTTAGCCAAACAGACTTTTGACAAAGGCTTCTCACTTCTCACAGACGGAGGGCGGCTCCTGTCCTCAACAAGAGCAGTGTCAGCGGACTTAGAATGTCTGAGTGTCTCCACAGGGGCGGAGTCCAGCACATATTTGGCTGTGGTGACTGACACTGGTGGAAAAGAGAAAAAGATGTTCAGTCTATCCTTTACTCTGTGGTACATGGTTTGAGCAGCATCCAATAAGTTGTCAAAGACAACTCTGGGTTTGAGCTGGAACTCCAGCTTTTTCTCTCCTAGTGGGAAGGAGTCTGCGTCGTCCACAGTGTACTGGGATACACTTTCAAGGTCTTGCATGATAATATTTACTATATCTTCGGCTGTAGAAACCGCATGGTGTGAGAAGGTGGTGCTAGGCATGCTCTGTAGCAAAGAATGGCTGGCTTTGCTAGCAGCTCTGAGAATGGTCTCACTCACAATGTGTTTGGCCTTAGCTCGGAACTCAGCACTGTGAAAGCTCTGGATGGAAATGTTAGAGGTTCTGCTGGCTGCACTAAGAGATCGCGTGAGTGTGGCAATCTCGGCTGATGTCACATCACTCGAAATGGTGAGGTCCTCCAATTTCGAAATTATCGAGTCCAACTTCTGGTTGAAGTCGAAGGATGAATTTGACGTGCTCTCCCCAACGGAAGCGGAGCAGTCTTCCTTTGAAGTGTCCACCCTCAGCACCGAGATCACCTGTTTGATTACCCCTTTAGTGCAGGTGTCGAGGGTGAGCTGGTAGGCTGAGGCTGGGGACTTAGAAGGGTCTTACTGTCTGTCTTCTGTACAGGAGACACTGCCAAAGTGGCCTCAGTTACAGGAGATTCCTGCACAGTGGCCTCAGTTACAAGTAGTCCAGTTGCAGAAAGCTCGATTTGCACAGGAGTATTTTTTCCCTCAGTGAGATGGTGGGAGGTGAACAGCTTCCTTAGTTTGTCCAGGGTTTTGGTATAAATCTTCTGGGAACCTGAACTCACTTCCACCCAGAACATTTTGCGACCTGATTTCGTACGCATGGAGGCCTTATTGACCTCAGATACCTCATGCAGGTCGGAAATAATTCCACCAAAGAAATCAGAGGATGCCTCCTCAATATTCTCTGAGGAAACATGGACAGATAGGATTTCCGACAGTTTCCCACAAGTGTCGGTTTTATCCAGCGCAGCAGTATATGTCACAGCTGCATCCTGAATGACCTGAGTGATGCATTGCTCAGCTTTGACAATATACTCCTCCACTGGTTGACCATGGAGGATGTCAACTTTATCAGCAGGGAGCTCCTTCTGAATACTCACATTCTCCTCTGATGGGCATGGGTTGTTGAAGATAATGCTCTCAGTGACCATCTTAGAGGAGGCGAGAGATGAGTCGAGAAGCAGAGATCTGTATATTGTCGAGGTGGACATCTCTGGGTGCTTTATCACAGCAGCCTCCTCCAAAATGGCCGACGGGCCCTGGAGGATGTCAGAGATATCCATGTCCTCAATGGTCTCTACCAGAGACGATAGTAGGTCTCTGGCTGCCAGGTTGGTAGGTCTCTGGTTCTCAAGCTCTGTTTTGATTGCTTGACAGGCAGTTGCCAGAGCAACAACAGAGCGAGAACACAACTGCTTCAAGGTGGAGTCAGAAAAAGATGATGACAGATCTGTCATGGACATGGTGGAGAGTTGACTCTCAGAGACAAATGGGCTGAGTTTGACAGACACCTGTCTGACCAAGTCCCCAGCAAGAGCTCTCATATCTATTGCTCCACTAGCTGAGTTGTGGGAGCAGGCACTCTGTGGCCTTGACGGGTTCCTGTTATCCAAAAATCCTGTTATCCAAAAAACCTCAAGTACAAGATCCACAACATCGGATGACACTTCTGTCACTCTGTTGTCGGACAGAAATGTACTTGGATGAATGGTGCCTGCATTCACAGTCCAGTCGCAAATGGAGTTGTTGGACTGACTCTGGACTAGTGGAACTAGACAGGTTTCACTTGGACCTTGGCCAAAGAGCTCTGCCATTTTGAGCAGAACTGATCTTAAGACCTTTGACTTGGAAATGTTCAGCAGTGGGTCGTTGTTGGACAGTCTGGTGGATGGTCTGCTAGCCGATCTGTGAACCACTAGGCTTTGTATTTCTGCCGAAATGGCAGTTAGAAAATAGGTCAAGGGGCTGGACGCTCTCCCCTCATTTCCTCCGTTGGCTTTAGCCTTGATGATGCTATCTATGATGATGACTATGACCTGTCCAGCCAGAGGACCCAAGATGGCCTCAAGCTCCCTCTCTAACTCAAGGGGAGACTTGTGGCCGAGCGCAATATGCTCTATGGCATGGGAATACATCTTAGAAGTCGCCATGCTTAGCATCTCTTGGGCAAACTGTTGACTTGCTGAGATACTTCCAGTCAGCAGAACTAGAGTTCCCTGACTGACACTTCGCATTAGCTCAGCCAATCTGGAGTTGAGAAGGTTTATAACCAACTCGACAATACCCATCATAAACTTGCCGTCCGTTGACATTTTGCTAGGTCTGTATTTCTCCTGTCTACTCCGTTTGGGCAGCGGTACGATGTCACCCTGCGACTGGCCGCTCTGGACCATGTCGAAGACAGAGTCCTCAGAGATGCCAAACACAGATCTCAGTGGTGCTGAGTGTTGTCTGTGTCTCATCTCTCTATCGCCACCCTCAGGTGAGGAGACATATCGCTCTTCGTTCTCACTTAGCAAAGAGGTCATGGACCTGCAGAATGCACAACATAAATGAATAGTATATGGTAACAAAATAAAAAATATGATCCAAGAATTTGGGACACAAACTCAACCTTGTTATTATTATTCAAAGGAAGCATTGTGAACCATCTCAAACCACACTCAGAGCAAACATTAACATTCAGAGTAAACGTTTTAGAGTGGTTGTGTAGTATCTAAGTAGTATTTCTCACTAAGTGGATCTGGAATGGATATTTGTACCTATAACAGGAAATACCTGCAAAAAGAGGAGGGGATAGAGCTAGGTATCTGTGAGAGGAGGGGATAGGGCTAGATACCTGTGAGAGGAGGGGATAGGGCTAGGTACCTGTGAGAGGAGGGGATAGGGCTAGGTACCTGTGAGAGGAGGGGATAGGGCTAGGTACCTGTGAGAGGCGTGGATAGGGGTAGGTACCTGTGAGAGGAGGGGAAAGGGCTAGGTACCTGTGAAAGGAGGGGATAGGGCTAGGTACCTTTGAGAGGCGTGGATAGGGGTAGGTACCTGTGAGAGGAGGGGATAGGGCTAGGTACCTTTGAGAGGCGTGGATAGGGGTAGGTACCTGTGAGAGGAGGGGATAGGGGTAGGTACCTGTGAGAGGTGAGGATAGGGCTAGGTACCTTTGAGAGGAGGGGATAGGGCTAGGTACCTGTGAGAGGAGAGGATAGGGCTAGGTACCTTTGAGAGGAGGGGATAGGGCTAGGTACCTGTGAGAGGCATGGATAGGGCTAGGTACCTGTTAGAGGCATGGATAGGGCTAGGTACCTGTGAGAGGCATGGATAAGGCTAGGTACCTGTGAGAGGCGTGGATAGGGCTAGGTACCTGTGAGAGGAGGTGATAGGGCTAGGTACCTGTTAGAGGCATGGATAGGGCTAGGTACCTGTGAGAGGAGGGGATAGGGCTAGGTACCTGTGAGAGGAGGGGATAGGGCTAGGTACCTGTGAGAGGCGTGGATAGGGGTAGGTACCTGTGAGAGGAGGGGATAGGGCTAGGTACCTGTGAGAGGCGTGGATAGGGGTAGGTACCTGTGAGAGGAGGGGATAGGGGTAGGTACCTGTGAGAGGAGGGGATAGGGCTAGGTACCTGTGAGAGGAGGGGATAGGGCTAGGTACCTGTGAGAGGAGGGGATAGGGCTAGGTACCTGTGAGAGGCGTGGATAGGGGTAGGTACCTGTGAGAGGAGGGGATAGGGCTAGGTACCTGTGAAAGGAGGGGATAGGGCTAGGTACCTTTGAGAGGCGTGGATAGGGGTAGGTACCTGTGAGAGGAGGGGATAGGGCTAGGTACCTTTGAGAGGCGTGGATAGGGGTAGGTACCTGTGAGAGGAGGGGATAGGGGTAGGTACCTTTGAGAGGAGGGGATAGGGCTAGGTACCTGTGCGAGGAGAGGATAGGGCTAGGTACCTTTGAGAGGAGCGGATAGGGCTAGGTACCTGTGAGAGGCATGGATAGGGCTAGGTACCTGTTAGAGGCATGGATAGGGCTAGGTACCTGTGAGAGGCGTGGATAAGGCTAGGTACCTGTGAGATGCGTGGATAGGGCTAGGTATCTGTGAGAGGAGGGGATAGGGCTAGGTACCTGTGAGAGGAGGGGAAAGGCGTGGGAGTGCGTGTGCTGCAGGCAGTTCTGGCGCTGGTGCACCTGCTGGGTCCTCCACTACAGCTGAATCTGACGCTGCGGCCAAGAGAGGTCACCTCTCCTGCCTCATTACTTCCTGATCCAGAAGAGCTTGGCGAATCAGAGAGCTCTATCTGCATGGTGAGGTCAAGGGCGGGAACAACCACAGTGGATGTAGACTCCATCACCCATGCTACAATATCCATGCACTTGGCACTAAACTCATGTCTGCTCATCTGCAATGTTAAAAGACCATACAGAGTTAGTTTGTTAAAGGGGCTGCACTGATATAAAATGTAGAACCATTTACTCAAGCTAGTCAATTAAAGCAGTGGTTCAGGATTAAAGGTCCTGCAGGATTTCCACAAATGAATGTTTGGTCCATTTTACCAACATTAACTACTTTAGAGGTGACTATAACTCACCCTGGCACGCATATTCTCACTCAGCAGATTCCAATGGCTGAAAAGTAAATAAATGCAAGTACACAATGAACTACATGACATTACCTCTATTATCTTAGACTATGTTATGGATGGACATTACCTCTATTATTTTAGATTACGTTATGGATGGACATTACCTCTATGATTTTAGATTACGTTATGGATGGACATTACCTCTATTATTTTAGATTACGTTATGGATGGACATTACCTCTATTATTTTAGATTACGTTATGGATGGACATTACCTCTATTATTTTAGATTACGTTATGGATGGACATTACCTCTATTATCTTAGATTACGTTATGGATGGACATTACCTCTATTATCTTAGACTACGTTATGGATGGACCTCTATGGAACTAGGCCACACCCAGACATCCCTGATTGGTTATTTGGTCCGTTGAGTCCTTTGTATTGGCCCGAGACTATGGGAGACTCTCAATCTCCTCGCCTCCTTCTCAAAACCCATTGGATGAGAAGGTCAGAAGGGCGGGACCTCTGGCTTTCTCATCCAATGGGTTTTGAGAAGAGAGGACACGAGGAGTATGCAATTGAGATAGGGAACATATCTAGGGGATGCATGGGGAAGCCAAAGAGCAACTTACTCGTCCTTCATGTCCTGCACAAAGGTGTGTAGGTCTGGGTAGCTTCTCTTTCCCCTGCTGAGGGTGAGGCTGGTCTGGGAAGTTTCATCCTTGTGGGTCACGGTAGTGAAGGTCACCACTGCAGCCTGATGGCGACAACAGAAAGCAGACTTAGGCTGTAATTCAATTTTGCGTCATTAAAACACAAAATATCTCAATGAAATGTCATACATGTAATAGAAAAATACATCAAATACATCAACTTGTCCGAGAGAGATTTACATGGTTACAAAAACGTCACGCCACTTTTTTCCAAGATGGCGAAGTAGTGCAGTCCTGTTTCTGTCGTGTGTCTGTAAATAGCCTGTAAATACCCTGTTTTTTGTATTTTTCGTACATATTTCCCTATCAGACTTTTCATCCTTCTACAAAATATACTTTCCTGCAACCCGCCTCACTCAATGTGGAACGGATTCTATTATCGACTTACCTTTATCTAGAATCTAGAATCTCCAGTTGAAACTAGCTAGCCAGCTAACTAGCTACTTGCTATTAGCCACAGCTAGCGGTGTTTCACCCAGAACATTGGATTTTTTTCCGCGGGATTAATTTTAATCACTGGACATTGATCACCGGATATTCGGCCAGTCTGCACAGCGCGTTATCGACCCAGAACATATCAGTTTTTCCGCCGGAATCACTGAATCACTGGACCTTTAACTCCGGATTCATCGCTACCAGCTAGCTACCACCAGCCAGCTACAACAAAACGGACGCTGTGGTCTGGCTAATCATCCTGAGCTAGGCCCATCGCCCATCTCCCGGCTATCTACCTCTCTGTCAACCGGACGGGACCACCTAGTGTTGACACGGAGCCCCGCCGATCCTACACGACTGGTCTGCCGACGAAATCGTCTGATGTGGTTACGACGTTAACCACGAAGATTCCATCCATCTGCTAGCCCTGGCCCGCTAGCACACGCTAGCCGTGGCCTCTTACTAGTGCTTCACCACCGGACCTTATGATAACTCAGATATACAGCTGATATCTGCTGGACTGTTCCTTTTTACGGTACTACATCCTGTTTAAGTTTAGCCTCAGCCCAAACATGGTTAGTTTATTGTTGTTTCGGTTATTTCTAATTGTACTATATCACTGTAGACCCCCCAGCCTAGCTAAACCTGCCTTAGATAGCTCCTTTGCACCTTCCCCTATACACGCGGAGACCGACTCAATTGATGACTCCAGCGATGCTATCTCTTTCATTGTTACCCAACGCTTAGGTTTACCTCCACTTTACTCATATCCTTCCATATCCTTGTCTGTACATAATGCCCTGAATCTTTTCTATAACACCCGGAAATCTGCCCCCTTTATTCTATGTACCCAACGCACTAGAAGACCAGTTCTTAAAGCCTTTAGCCGTATCCTTATTCTAGTCCTCCTCTGTTCCTCTGGTGATGTAGAGGCTAACCCAGGCCCTGCAGCCCTCAGTATCGCTCCTACTCCCCAGGCGCTATCATTTGATGACTTCTGTAATCGCAAAAGTCTTGGTTTCTTGCACATAAATATCAGAAGTCTACTTCCTAAGTTTGAGTTATTCACTGCGTTAGCACACTCTGCCAACCCTGATGTTCTAGCAGTGTCTGAATCCTGGCTCAGGAAGGCCACCAAAAATTCTGAAATGTCCATCCCCAACTATAACATTTTCCGTCTAGATAGAACTGCCAAAGGGGGTGGAGTTGCAATCTACTGTAGAGATAGCCTGCAGAGCTCTATCATACTATCCAGGTCTGTGCCCAAACAGTTTGAGCTTCTACTTCTAAAAATCCACCTTTCCAGAAATAAGTATCTCACTGTTGCCGCTTGCTACAGACCCCCCTCAGCCCCCAGCTGTGCCCTGGACACCATATGTGAATTGATTGCCCCCCATTTATCCTCAGAGTTTGTACTGCTTGGTGACCTAAATTGGGATATGCTTAATACCCCAGCCATCCTACAATCCAAGCTAGATGCCCTCAACCTCACGCAAATTATCAACGAACCTACCAGGTACAACCCTAAATCCGTAAACATGGGTACCCTCATAGATATCATCCTGACTAACATACCCTCTAAATACACCTCAGCTGTCTTCAACCAGGATCTCAGCGATCACTGCCTTATTGCCTGCGTCCGTAACGGGTCCGCGGTCAAACGGCCACCCCTCATCACTGTCAAACGCTCCCTAAAACACTTTAGCGAGGAGGCCTTCCTAATTGACCTGGCCCAGGTATCCTGGATGGATATAGATCTCATTCCGTCAGTAGAGGATGCCTGGTTGTTCCTTAAAAGTAATTTCCTCTCAATCTTAAATAAACATGCCCCATTCAAAAAATACAGAACTAAGAACCGATATAGCCCCTGGTTCTCCTCAGACTTGACTGCCCTTGACCAGCACAAAAACATCCTGTGGCGTACAGCATTAGCATCAAATAGCCCCCGCGATATGCAACTTTTCAGGGAAGTTAGGAACCAATATACACAAGCAGTCAGGAAAGCAAAGGCTAACTTTTTCAAACAGAAATTTGCATCCTGTAGCACTAACTCCAAAAAGTTTTGGGACACTGTAAAGTCCATGGAGAATAAGAGCACTTCCTCCCAGCTGCCCACTGCACTGAGGCTAGGAAACACTATCACCACCGATAAATCTACAATAATCGAGAATTTCAACAAGCATTTTGCTACAGCTGGCCATGCTTTCCATCTGGCTACCACTAACCCGGCCACCAACTCTGCACCCTCTGCTGCAACTTGCCCATGCCCCCCCCGCTTCTCCTTCACACAAATTCAGACAGCTGATGTTTTGAAAGCGCTGCAAAATCTGGACCCCTACAAATCAGCTGGGCTAGACAATCTGGACCCTTTCTTTCTAAAACTAGCCGCCAAAATTGTCGCAACCCCAATTACTAGTCTGTTCAACCTCTCTTTCATAACGTCTGAGATCCCCAGAGATTGGAAAGCTGCCGTGGTCATCCCCCTCTTCAAAGGGGGTGACACTCTAGATCCAAACTGCTACAGACCTATATCCATCCTGCCCTGCCTTTCGAAAGTATTCGAAAGCCAAGTTAACAAACAGATCATCGACCATTTCGAATACCACCGTACCTTCTCCGCTATGCAATCCGGTTTCCGAGCTGGTCACGGGTGCACGTCAGCCACGCTCAAGGTCCTAAACGATATTATAACCGCGATTGATAATAGACAGTACTGTGCAGCCGTCTTCATCGACCTGGCCAAGGCTTTCGACTCTGTCAACCACCGCATTCTTATTGGCAGACTAAATAGCCTTGGTTTCTCAAATGACTGCCTCGCCTGGTTCACCAACTACTTCTCAGATAGAGTTCAGTGTGTCAAATCGGAGGGCCTGTTGTCTGGACCTATGGCAGTCTCTATGGGGGTGCCACAGGGTTAAATTCTTGGGCCGACACTTTTCTCCGTGTATATCAATGATGTCGCTCTTGCTGCTGGTGACTCTCAGATCCACCTCTACGCAGACGACACCATTTTGTATACATCTGGCCCTTCATTGGACACTGTGTTAACAAACCTCCAAACGAGCTTCAATGCCATACAACAATCCTTCAGTAGCCTTCAACTGCTCTTAAACACTAGTAAAACTAAATGCATGCTTTTCAATCGAACGCTGCTAGCACCCGCCCACCCAACTAGAATCACCACTCTCGACGGGTCTGACCTAGAGTATGTGGACAACTACAAATATCTAGGTGTCTGGTTAGACTGTAAACTCAACTTCCAGACTCACATAAAGAATCTCCAATCCAAAGTTAAATCTAGAATCGGCTTCCTATTTCGCAACAAAGCCTCCTTCACTCATGCTGCCAAACATGCCCTCGTAAAACTGACTATCCTACCGATCCTTGACTTCGGCGATGTCATTTACAAAATAGCCTCCAACACTCTACTCAGCAAACTGGATGTAGTCTATCACAGTGCCATCCGTTTTGTCTCCAAAGCCCCATACACTACCCACCACTGTGACCTGTACGCTCTTGTTGGCTGGTCCTCACTACATGTTCGTCGTCAAACCCACTGGCTCCAGGCCATCTATAAATCACTGCTAGGCAAATCCCCGCCTTATCTTAGCTCATTGGTCACCATAGCAGCACCCACCCGTAGTCTGCGCTCCAGCAGGTATATCTCACTGGTCATTCCCAAAGCCAACACCTCCTTTGGCCGCCATTCCTTCCAGTTCTCTGCTGCCAATGACTGGAACGAATTGCAAAAATCTCTGAAGCTGGAGACTCTTATCTCCCTCAATAACTTTAAGCATCAGTTGTCAGAGCACCTTACCGATCACTGCACCTGTACACAGCCCATCTGAAATTAGCCCACCCAACTACCTCATCCCTATATTGTTATTTATTTTGCTCTTTTGCACCCCAGTATCTCTATTTGCACATAATCTCTTGCACATCTAGCATTCCAGTGTTAATACTATTGTAATTATTCTGCACTATAGCCTATTTATTGCCTTACCTCCATAACTTGCTACATTTGCACACACTGTATATATATTTTCTGTTGTATTTCTGACTTTATGTTTTTTTACCCCATATGTAACTCTGTGTTGTTTTTATTGCACTACTTTGCTTTATCTTGGCCAGGTCGCAGTTGTAAATGAGAACCTGTTCTCAACTGGCTTACCTGGTTAAATAAAGGTGAAATAAATAAAAATAAAATAAAAATAAAAGCCTACACGAAATACAGCCCTTATTTTATGTGTTTCTAAAATCGCCTATGGGAAAAATTAATGGTGGAAAAACGATTGGAACCATTTCCCTGTTTGACCGCTAGGATTTATGGGTATTATCACACCTCCACTGTAACACTCTATAGAGGGGTTGGTTGTTTAGCAACAAAACTGGCATGCAACTATGGGGCAAAATAGACAGGGTTTGACTTAGACAACATGTAAACTATATTTAGTCTCTAAATGTTTAATGCAAACATAAATACATTTGAACAATGAACTCGTCTCAAATACATTGTTACAGTTGTTGTTGGTTAGCTAGGTAGCGAATTTTAGTCATTGCATAGACATGATATCAGTCAAAACACCTCAAAACAAGACATGGTATCAATAACACCATACAACGAGCTGAAACATGCCATAGAGCTACGATTCCCCACATGGCAGCTTGTTGTTAGCTGAGGTACAGAATCATAACAAGATACACGACTTCCGGCCATCGATGCGCGAGCATCATTTTCGTGACGTCAGCCAACCCTTCTATGGCTCCTGGTCAAAAGTAGTACACTAGCCTACATAGGGAATAGGGTGCCATTTTGGACGAATTTATGAAGGTGCTGTCATAACCTTTGACCCCCATTTGACCCTACTGTACCTTTAGCCAACTCTCATGACTCCCCGGCCATATACTTTCTAGTTTGATATTACAGCATGAATAGCACATTATTTCATTTGTTAAACAATATTTAATCCACAGTAATTAATATAATTGAAGATTTAAAAATAAATAACATGTCTACCTTGAACTCTTTATTCTCCATCTCCTTGCAAAATCAGCACATTTCCTTGCCAAAATGAACGCGCATCCAGAGCGAAAACAAACGCAATCCTCCAGCACTAGGGAGGATTAGACTGAACTGCTCCAGCGGTTTTTGATCAGTTTCAACATTTATCAGTGATGACGTAACAATGACCTGTACAGATTTGACGCACTTTCGATCTCGTGCTGATGCAACACTCTGTGTTGTTGAAAGCTCATGTATGGAAATCCTGCGAGTTGTAAACAAATGTAGGCTATTGTTGCCCTTAAAACTGTAATGTTGAGGACGCCATGAAAAATAAAATACATAACCCACACCGTTAGGCCAAGGTACATGCAATATTCATCACTTTGCCAATAGACTTCTTGTTCCTTGTTGTATGTAGCCTTTCTTTTGGGATTAGCACCACTGTCACCTAGAAATTGATACTGCGGTTGTCACATAAAACAGATAACCCATAGTTCATTATTAAATAACATAACTCATTTCTTTATTTTATTACTCATAAAATATACAGCAATCTTCAGATACTGAAATAATTCATGGGAGTTTCGAATTCAGTCACTATTTCATATGTACATGCTAGTTTCATCCTTTTAAAGAAAAAAAAGGACACGAAAAAACCTGTGAACCTCCTGATCCTGATTTGACGAACATAGCATATGTATTGTACATATTTCCAGTTAAAATTATTTTCAAAAAGAGACAAAAACGGGGGTTTGAACAAGCAATCACATAAAAGGATTGAGTGGTTTCATTTTTTTGAAGAAGTTAAGCAAGCAAAACCTGTCAAAATACATTGATTATAAGACCAAGACAAATAATATATATATATTTTTTTCAACAGAAGAAAATCTAAATGCTGCTGTCCTACCATTGGTTTACAGTGTTTCTCCTCTCCAAGGGAGGCATGTTTTCCCCCTCGTATGCCTCGGAATAGTATCAGTGCTTTTCACAAACGTTGTAGTACTTAGTGTGCATCATTGTTTTCGCTCATACAGCTGCCCCTACTCTCCTAACCTCCCCTCAGTAACTAAAGAAGGCACAAAATGATGACATAAATATCACAAGAAAGAATACATGAATTAATAATTTACTTTCTAAAATATTTTCTAGAGGGCAAAGGACAGGTAGGTTTAATAACGCAAATGTAAAAAGTCCTGTCGCTCACATACAAATGCAAAATCTAAATGGCACCCTATTCTTTATAGAGTACACTACTTTTGACCAGAACCCTATGGCCCTGGTCAAAAGTAGTGTACTATAAAGGGAATAGGGTGCCATTGGGGATGGACATTCTTTGAAATTACTCATGAGAGCAAATACTACGATTCTTTGGTTCCCACAGAGGGTCAGGAGCTTAAGACATTAATGATTTTATTAAAATGTTTGTTCATAAAAAATAAATGATTTCCCCTCCTCCCACATGGATTACAGACAAGAGGCTAGGTGCGTTCTGACTGTCTTAGTGTGCAGATAAACATGACCATCACTCTCATAAAACTTAAATGAAACATCACTCCTTATGTTTTTTCTCAGGCCAAAACGCTCAATCCCATTTCTACTGTCAAAACAGGTTTTGAAAAGGCTTCTTCCACATCTTTTGGTCCATGTCTGTTTTTCACTCAGTGAAGTGCTACTATCCCCTTGGACTACAGGTTATTGCCGTCATAAGGTGTCCGTCTGTCTGTTGGCTGGACAGTTTCTACCGTTTAGGACCTTTGTGGGTAAAGGTAAAGGTGGGGTATAGCAGCAGCAGTTCCTCTGAAGTCCAGTATCTGCTGGAAGGACACCTGGTGGTATGAGAGGATGAGTGTGGCCAGCCAGCCTGTTGTGCCTCCCCCTCTCCCTCCCTCCCTCCCTCCATTTCTCTCTCTCCAACTGCGGGACTCTTAAGGCTCCTGTGCGGACTGTCTCGGCTCGTGCCCTCCCAAAGCTGGCTGTGGTGATTTAAGACACGGTGTGTATGTGTGGATTTGTTTGTGGCCTCTGCCCCACTTCACTGTCCATCCGCCTGCCCTTGGCTCCCCTCCTGGGCAGCGACCACCACCCCCCTCAGTATGTCTTTGAGTCTGAGTCGTTGAGTTCCTCATCCTTGTAGAAGCCTCCATCGTGGTCGCGGTGGCCGATGTTGTTGAAGCTGCAGTAGGAGCTGTGCTCGCTGCGCAGCACGGGCAGGCTGTCGAAGGTCACACTCTTGGAGGGGCTGGTGGTGTAGTGGTTAATGGCACTGAAGGACAGGCTGGGCGCCGGGTTGCAGGGGGACACGGGCATCATGGTGGCCAGGATCAGCGCCAGGCAGTCCGCCACGTCTTTGTTGGGGGCGCAGGCCAAGGCAGGTGTGTAACCTGAGGGGTTCAAACAGAACAGCAGAGGGTCACTTCAGGAGCATCACCGTTTACTATAACACTTTTGGTGAAAAACATGAAATAACACCAGGCTAGGAGATACAAAGTTAAGACAATAACCAAGCAGTGGACTAGAGAGAAACATTTGTGGACACATTGAGAAGAGAAGTACAGAAGAAAACGGTGTTAGCGTTATGGATCTTACCATTCTCATCGACTGCGAGCACACTAGTAGCTCCTGAACCACCACCGTCAGACCATTTCTGGCTGCAACGTGTAACGGCCTGAGGAGAAAGTCCCGTCAGATTAGCCAGCAGCAAATGAGGATACCTCCCAAATGCCAGACTATTCCCTATATAGTGCACTTCTTCTAATTCTTCTGGCCCAATTAATACAGCTGAACCATACGTACGTCTGTAAGGCTGCGTTAGTCAAGTTGATGAGGTTCCTGTCTGTAATCTTCTCCAATATCAACAAAGCACTGGTTTCATGCCCCTTTAAAAACCAGAGTCAAACATGTCAGACCAAAATTTCAACCAGAGAGAGCCAACTGTTCAGATGAACGTCATCTTCATGTGGGGATGCTCACCTTACTGCAGGCCAGATGAAGAGCAGTGTTCTTGACTGCATCCTGCAGGGTGAGCTCTGCTTTGGCACTGCTCACCAACAGCTCTGACACAGACAGAGAAACATAAAGAAACTCAATTAGGAAATTAAGCGACTTATTAAAATGTAAAACAGACATGTTGAACTTAAGCCGGCTGGGCGAGGCAAAGCGGAGGAGAGGGGGCTGCGTACCGACAGCGTTGGTTTGTCCGTTCTCAGCAGCCATCATGAGGGAGGTCTTCCCGGAGGCATCGGGGGAGTTGACCTGGGCGTTGTGGCCTAGCAGCAGCTGAAGACACTCCACGTGGTCCGTGAAAGCCGCCGCATGCAGGGGGGTCCTGGAGAGAGAGGAAACTTATTTCACCGATATCATGTAGGACTGTTGTAAACAAGTTTGTTCAATTAACCCTGTTTATACCATAGAAATATAAAATCACTAATAGATGTATTAAAAGTAATCTACAATCCCTCATCCAACCCCAGAGGTCATTTTATTCCCAAGACAACATTATTCTCCAGAAGAAAAGGACTTTGTCATGTGCTGTAGTTACCGGTTCTTGGTGTCAGTGGCGTTGACAATGGCCGGCCCCAGAGTGTCAATCAGCATCTCTGCAGCCCCCTCGTTGTCATTGATCACAGCTCAGTGGAGGGGGCTGAACGAGTTGCCCTCGGTCTTGTGGAAAACCTCCTGTTCCAGCAGCACCTCTACACACGTGTCATGGCCTAGTGGAAGATTGATTCATACCGGAAAAAGATGACGTCGCTGCAGACCACAACAATACTCTCAGAGAAAGCTACACATCTGACAATGGGGAAGTCACAAAATATGTTTTAGCTACAACATATGCTATGTCAATCCCTGACAAAGTCCTGTTTCAGTGTAAGGTCCTCCACTGAGAGTCATAACCCCCTAATTCTGTTGTAGTCTTGTTCATTCCCCCACATGGCTCCGTCCACACCAATCGAATGCTTTTCAAGCCACAAGAGGGAGTGAATGAGTGTACACTTCATGGAGGAGAGAACAGAGCTACAGTCCAGTTAGTCAGTACGTACCGTTGTATGTAGGGGTGTAACGATCCATCTACTACATCGATGTATCGATTTATATTCCTATGATCCAACTACATCGATCTGTGCTCGGCGAGTTGGCCTTTTGGACAACATATATCACTCTAACATCGTTTTAAAATGTAATAAATCGATTGTATCGATACTAGGAAATAACCCATTGGATTTAAGCACGTCAGACTTTATATGGATGTTTTTTCTTAGCACTTTTAATGATAAAGGCTTTAAACATTACTCGATTCAGTCTGCCTATCCGTGACGTCATCGCCCCACGCCAGCAGCAGCGCAAAGGCGCAAAGACAACAAAACATAGCATGGCGGACGACAGAGGAGAAGCCGACGAGCGAGAAATTATCAAGCCACCATTGCGGTCCTTACAAGGAACAGGAATCTAGGAAACTTCACCTGCACTGTCCAGTATCCAGGTATTTATTTCAGTCACACTGGTTGAATTTTTGGCTAAAAGGTTACTGAATCGATTTCAAGTCACTGAATCGTTTCGGATCGTATCGTTCTAAATGAACCAATATCGTCCTTGAATCGTATCGACAACCACGAATCGTGATACAAATCGAATCGTTACACCCCTAGTTGTATGGCCTGCCTAATTCAGGGACATGTTTATGGTGCTGAAGAGAGAAAATCAGAAAAGATCTAGTGTTCCGTTAGTCCAGTACGTACCGTTGTAGCAGGCCCAGTGTAGTGGCGTGTAGCCCTGGTTGTCTGTGATGACGGGGAGGGTCTCCACTGACTGGGCGGCGTGTAGGAGCCCCCCCAGCACCCCGATGTGTCTGGATGCCGCCGCCAGGTGGACAGGGGTCCGCCCCTTACAGTCCCGAACCAGGAAGCTGGCGCTGTGCTGCAGCAGGGCCTCCACACACTCCTCATGACCCGTCAACGCCTGGGAGGAAGGGCGGGGAGACAAGAATGGATTTGAATAACTAATAATCAATGATATAATAATGAATCATCAATTATTACAAATGATGTCTGGAGGCAGGTCCCCCTACAGGGATGAATACACCACTACCCATGGACAACTACTTTTCTGAAGATAATATGTATATTTGAGCCTCCCCGTCTCTTTCTGTGTGTGAGCGTATACAGCCAGCTCTCCTCCTCACCCCTCTGTGTAGCGCTGTTCTGCCCCACTTGTCTTTGGCTTCTACGCTGGCTCCCTTGTTGAGCAGTGAGTACACACAGTCTGTGTGTCCGCTCAGCACCGACAGCATCAGAGGGGTTCTGATACACAAGACAACAAGGTCATATTACAAACTGGTAATAACCAGGCTGAGTCCCAAATGGCAACCTATTCCCTATATGGTACACTACTTTTGACCCGAGCCCATAGGGTTCTGGTTTAAAGTAGTGCACCAAGTAGGGCATAGGGTGCCATTTGGGACGTAGACCTAGTGTCAAAATCTCTTTATTTCAGGAATTGTATCCAAAACCCAATTGACTTACTGTCCATTCCCGTCTTGAACGTCCACTGCACTCTGGAGGTCAGCATTTCCAATCAGCAAACGCAAACACTCCGAATGACCGTTGGTAGCTAGAGGAGGATAAACAGAGAGGATATAAGAATGTGAGATGATTGACCGTTGGTAGCTAGAGGAGGCTAAACAGAGAGGATATAAGAATGTGAGATGATTGACCGTTGGTAGCTAGAGGAGGCTAAACAGAGAGGATATAAGCTGATTGCTGGACGACTATTACCTTCACATGAACAGACAGATTTCTAGAACAGTGGTATTGGTAGATGACATCCTCATGATGTTAACACAGCAGATAATAAAACATTTTGGGGCTGAGGCCCTCGAAGCCTGTCACCTGCTAGCTGTGTACCTGGCTCTGGATAGAAGTCCCCCTGTGCACTGATCTAGGATCAGCTTACCCTCCCCAGATCCTCAGCAATAATGACAAAAAATGACCTTAGATCAGTGTGTAGTGGGCATTTTCACACTATGCTATATAATATCCCTAGAGTGGACATTGGCGTCCTAGCAACATGACCAAACAAATGTCCATCTTGGTAAGGAAAACTTTTGAATTACAGAATCTCTAGGTCTTACGTGATATCCTATGCGTACCTGCAGCGTGGATGGGGGTCCTCTTCAGGGTGAAGTCTTTAACCAGGATGGAGGCTCCCTGGTTGATGAGGACGTCAACACACTCCACATGGCCTTTAAAGGCATTCAGGTCCAGAGGGGTGCGCCCCTGGCTGTTCCTCACGTCTAGATCCAGCAGAGACTGAACCAGGACCTCCATAGCATGGTGGTGGCCGTGGTACGCCTGAATGGAAACAAACACACAGTCTGAAGCAAAGTCCAGTGGTATGCCTGAACAGATATACACTCCTAATATAATCAATGTCCTATAGTAGACCAGTGGTATGCCTGAACAGATATACACTCCTAATATAATCAATGTCCTATAGTAGACCAGTGGTATGCCTGAACAGATATACACTCCTAATATAATCAATGTCCTATAGTAGACCAGTGGTATGCCAGAACAGATATACACTCCTAATATAATCAATGTCCTATAGTAGACCAGTGGTATGCCAGAACAGATATACACTCCTAATATAATCAATGTCCTATAGTAGACCAGTGGTATGCCTGAACAGATATACACTCCTAATATAATCAATGTCCTATAGTAGACCAGTGGTATGCCAGAACAGATATACACTCCTAATATAATCAATGTCCTATAGTAGACCAGTGGTATGCCAGAACAGATATACACTCCTAATATAATCAATGTCCTATAGTAGACCAGTGGTATGCCAGAACAGATATACACACCTAATATAATCAATGTCCTATAGTAGACCAGTGGTATGCCAGAACAGATATACACTCCTAATATAATCAATGTCCTATAGTAGACCAGTGGTATGCCAGAACAGATATACACTCCTAATATAATCAATGTCCTATAGTAGACCAGTGGTATGCCAGAACAGATATACACTCCTAATATAATCAATGTCCTATAGTAGACCAGTGGTATGCCAGAACAGATATACACTCCTAATATAATCAATGTCCTATAGTACACCAGTGGTATGCCAGAACAGATATACACTCCTAATATAATCAATGTCCTATAGTAGACCAGTGGTATGCCAGAACAGATATACACTCCTAATATAATCAATGTCCTATAGTAGACCAGTGGTGCGCTTGAACAGAAATACACTCCTAATATAATCAATGTCCTATAGTAGACCAGTGGTGCGCCTGAACAGATATACACTCCTAATATAATCAATGTCCTATAGTAGACCAGTGGTATGCCAGAACAGATATACACTCCTAATATAATCAATGTCCTATAGTAGACCAGTGGTATGCCAGAACAGATATACACTCCTAATATAATCAATGTCCTATAGTAGACCAGTGGTGCGCCTGAACAGAAATACACTCCTAATATAATCAATGTCCTATAGTAGACCAGTGGTATGCCTGAACAGATATACACTCTTAATATAATCAATGTCCTATAGTAGACCAGTGGTATGCCTGAACAGAAACAGTCCTAGACCTCTAAAGTAGACCAGTGTCTCAAATCGGGTGCCCATTTTTTCTCCCGCCCAGCATCAACATCGAAGGTCCCTGCCAAGCGTGAGATTTAGAAACAAACACACTACTACTCCTCTGTTGGAGGTTGATTAACTCAAATGGCAAAATAAGGAAATCATCCTCATCATCACCGTGTCAAAATATGCATGTATTTTACACTAATCAGGAACAGATAGGAACATGGTGTGTGAGTGTCTGGACAATCAACTTTTCGTGGAAAAACAACACCATGCCTGCATCCCAGATAGCACCCTATTTCCCATGTAGTGCAGTACTTTTGATCTGGGCCCATAAGGTTCTGGTCAAAAGTAGTGCACTAAATAGGGAATAGGGTGCCATTTGTCATGTGGCGAGACCCCTACAGGAGCAGGTAGGCTTTACTCACAGCTAAGTGTAGGGGGCTGATGGGAGCTCTGACATCAGAGTCGTTCAGGATGTCTGTCCCTGAGGTTTCCATTAGCTGGGGAAAGACAAGGACGGGCCAGTTTAGACTTGTAACATATTTACTTTGAAGGTTAGTCTAGTAGCATGTTTCATGTTGTAAATCTCAGTGACCAGCCCCTGCAGACATACTGGGGTGTTGCATTCGTATCTTAAACAAGCTAGTGTGAGGAAAAGTAACCAACTGGTACTTACCACATCTAAAGGTGTTTCACTTGCAATCTGGAAAAAGAACATCAAGAGTGACGATGCGGCCACGACAAACATGCAACCACACCTTAAAACCTACTGAATATCAACGTCTGTCCCAAATGGCACCCTATTCCCTATATAGTGCATTACTTTTGACCAGAGCCCTATGGGCCCTACATCCATTTGGGACGCAGACAAAATGGTCTGTGAATGCAGGGCGTCTAGTCCCCTGTGGTTCTGACTCACCAGCTCCAGACAGAGGCGGTGTCCGTACGCAGACGCGTAATGGACTGCGTTGTAGCCCTGATTGTCCCTGATCCCTGGGTTAGCGTCGTTTCGCAGCAAATATTCCAGACACCTAGAGGTCAGAGGTCAAGAGTTCACTAATCATTATACCAACATCAAGACAGACAGATAAGCAAGCAGAGACACTTTCCCAAAGGAGACGTGGCCAAGCTTTCACACTGCAGATTTAACACTAGTATGTATTCAAACACGGCCAACAACATACTCTAGACTACAGTGAAATGTGAAAGGTCATGGCACCACAACATACTCTCCAGACTACAGTGAAATGTGAAAGGTCATGGCACCACAACATACTCTCCAGACTACAGTGAAATGTGAAAGGTCATGGCACCACAACATACTCTCCAGACTACAGTGAAATGTGAAAGGTCATGGCACCACAACATACTCTCCAGACTACAGTGAAATGTGAAAGGTCATGGCACCACAACATACTCTCCAGACTACAGTGAAATGTGAAAGGTCATGGCACCACAACATACTCTCCAGACTACAGTGAAATGTGAAAGGTCATGGCACCACAACATACTCTCCAGACTACAGTGAAATGTGAAAGGTCATGGCACCACAACATACTCTCCAGACTACAGTGAAATGTGAAAGGTCATGGCACCACAACATACTCTCCAGACTACAGTGAAATGTGAAAGGTCATGGCACCACAACACACACAACAGTAAGAGAGGTGTGAGACGTACTTTCCGTCTGTGTCGGAGGCAGCAGCGTAGTGGAGCGGGGTGCAACCCCTTTTATCCAGATCGTTCACACTGGCCCCAGACCCCACCAAGGCAAACAGACACTGGTAGTTACAATTGGCTGCCGCATAATGCAGAGGACTCCTAGAAGAACGCACAGAAACCATTCAACATCAACAACAGAAACAACTTATTGGAGCTGTAAAACATTTACATTTTACATTTACGTCATTTAGCAGACACTCTTATCCAGTGCGACTTACAGGAGCAATTAGGGTTAAGTGCCTTGCTGCAGTGCACATAGACACATTTTTCACCTAGTCAGCTAGGGGATTTGAACCAGCAACCTTTCGGTTACTGACCCAACGCTCTTAACCGCTAGGCTACCTGCCGCACAATATTTCCCATAATAATTCCTATATGCCCCTATACTATATTCCCCATTATCATAAAGATCACATATGAAAGTTATTTGATGCCACAGACAGACCTTCCGAAGCTGTCCTTTCTGTTGAAGTCTGCCCCTGTGTTGAGCAGCAGATTCAGACAGTCCAGGTTCCTGGTAACAAGATATCAAGTTCAGAAAGGCCCTCGTACATCTGAGCTATCAGGTGAATGGTAACAAGATATCAAGTTCAGAAAGGCTCTCGTACATCTGAGCTATCAGGTGGATGGTAACAAGATATCAAGTTCAGAAAGGCTCTCGTACATCTGAGCTATCAGGTGGATGGTAACAAGATATCAAGTTCAGAAAGGCCCTTTCACATCTGAGCTATCAGGTGGATGGTAACAATGAGAACCTTAAAGAAAAGAGAAACCCGTACACTGCTCTTGCTAGTATCACTGTTTTTATAATGCTAATAAAAGCAATAATAAAAAGTGATACTAGCAAGAGCAGTTTGCAGGTTTCTCTTCTCTTTCAAGAAGATATAAAGACAATTTAGACCAGAGCGCAAGTCAATACCACCATGGCATGGAACCACATTATACAGAAATTATACTGCACTAATGATCTATACGATTTTTTTATACTGCTAAACAATGTGAAATGTAAGAGTGTGAATATGTGTTTGTTCTTTCTGGTGGCTTTCCAGTTCATGAACTAAATATTCCTTGGTGTAAAGCCTGGACCAGTCCACTCACCCAACAGCTGCTGCAGCATGTAAACAGGTCCTTCCAAAGTCGTCAGGGGTGTCTATATCAAAGCCTGATGAGAGGAGCTTCCGACAGCAGTCAGAGAACCCACTGAGAGCAGACAGGTGGAGGCGGAACATCCCATGGACGCCTCGCCTGCAACACATTTTTACATTTTAGACTTTAAGCAGACACTCTTATCCAGAGCGACTTACAGTTGATTCAGCTAAGATTGGAAACAGCACCACATCACAGTCCTCATTAAACCCCACAGCAGATCAACACATCAGCATGCTGCAATGCCCTGTCTATCAACCCCCCACACACCACAATGTGTTGAGCATAGTCTCCAAGCGGGAATTCGGTCAATGACAGAATTGCAGATGCATGTTGCATTTTTGCTGGAAACTGTGTGTGTTCTCACTTGGCTGTGTCAGCTCCGTTCGTGATGAGTGTATTGATGAGTAACTCATGGCCGTAGCGAGCAGAGATGTGCAGAGGTGTGTTTCCATTCTTTTCTTCACAGTCGATCTCAGCACCTACAGAACACACACACACACACACACAGACACACACAGACACACACACATACACACACACAGACACACACACACGTCAACCACTTGACCCTAGAGGCCTCATGAAGCTTCATGTTCAACCACATTGCAAGTAACATTGCTCTGTGCCAGTGAATCATGGTTTGAAGACAAAAGACAATGCTGAAGAGCCTACTGGTTCATATATATTCAGTTGAGAGCATTCACAGCGACTCACCATTCTGGATGATGGCTTGAGATCTGGAGAAGCGTCCGTGGATGGCCGTCATGTGGAGGGGGGTCTTTCCATCTTTACTCTGCAGATAGAAAGACAAAGATGGTTCACACGGCAGTCTGTGCTGCTGACCACAGGCAAAATCAAACACGTATTGGAGGAGCGCTTGATGGCATTTAGTTTGCATTGTTAGGCCTATTCCATTGGTATTTGAATGTAGACCAGGGCCAAATACTAAGCCATGTGCTGCGTCAGTGTGTGCGTCCCAAATGGCACCCTATTTATAAGTACACTACTTTTTGAACCAAAGTAGTGTACTTATAAAGGGAACAGGGTGCCATTTGGGACATAGACAGTGTCATCACGGCTCCTTGCTCTATGGGCCCCTGGTCAAAAGTAGTGCACTACATAGGGAATAGGGTGTTATTTAGTTCAGACACAGTGTTGGTCATCCGGTCTCCTCACCTTGATGTTGACGAGGGCCCCGTTGCCCACCAGCAGCTCCAGGCAGAGCGCCCCATGGCGCGAGGCGGCCGTGAAGTGGAGTGGGGCGAAACCCTTCTCGTACACCTGGTTCACGTTGGCGCCACACTCGATCAGCTCATTCACCACCACATCATGCCCGTTGTAGCATGCCACGTGGAGGGGGGTGTTACCGTACCCATTGGGCTAATTTATCTGGAGGGAGCAAGGGAGGGAAAAGAGTGGAGAGAGAGAGAGGGGGGGGGGGAGAGAACAGAACAATACATTCCTGATCAGGTCACTTGGTTCTGAAAACCCCCTGGTCCAACCTCTCTCTCTTCATTACTTGGTTCTGAAAACACCCTGGTCCAACCTCTCTCTCTTCATTACTTGGTTCTGAAAACCCCCTGGTCCAACCTCTCTCTCTTCATTACTTGGTTATGAAAAACCCCTGGTCCAACCTCTCTCTCTTCATTACTTGGTTCTGAAAACCCCCTGGTCCAACCTCTCTCTCCTTCATTACTTGGTTATGAAAACCCCCTGGTCCAACCTCTCTCTCTTCATTACTTGGTTCTGAAAACCCCCTGGTCCAACCTCTCTCTCTTCATTACTTGGTTCTGAAAACCCCCTGGTCCAACCTCTCTCTCTTCATTACTTGGTTCTGAAAAACCCCTGGTCCAACCTCTCTCTCTTCATTACTTGGTTATGAAAACCCCCTGGTCCAACCTCTCTCTCTTCATTACTTGGTTCTGAAAAACCCCTGGTCCAACCTCTCTCTCTTCATTACTTGGTTATGAAAACCCCCTGGTCCAACCTCTCTCTCTTCATTACTTGGTTCTGAAAACCCCCTGGTCCAACCTCTCTCTCTTCATTACTTGGTTATGAAAACCCCCTGGTCCAACCTCTCTCTCTTCATTACTTGGTTCTGAAACCCCCCTGGTCCAACCTCTCTCTCTTCATTACTTGGTTATGAAAACCCCCTGGTCCAACCTCTCTCTCTTCATTACTTGGTTATGAAAACCCCCTGGTCCAACCTCTCTCTCTTCATTACTTGGTTATGAAAACCCCCTGGTCCAACCTCTCTCTCTTCATTACTTGGTTATGAAAACCCCCTGGTCCAAATCACTGGCTCTAACCTCTCTCTCTTCATTACTATTATGAAAACCCCCTACACATTTGAATGCGTGTTGACTCACATCCACACCAAGGTCCAGGAGGTACTTGACCACACTGATCATTCCACTGGAGGCTGCAGAGTGGAGAGGGGTGTAGGCCTTCTTGTTTTTACAGGACACCTCTGATCCATGAGAGGCCAGCAGTTTCACCACCTCAATGTGCCCTATGGTAGAGAGAGAGGGGGAGGGATAAATAGAGAGAGAGAGAGAGAGAGAGAGAGAGAGAGAGAGAGAGAGAGAGAGAGAGAGAGAGAGAGAGAGAGAGAGAGAGAGAGAGAGAGAGAGAGAGAGAGAGAGAGGGAGGGAGATAGTAAGGGGGTTAAGAGAGAAACAGAGATACAAACACAGAGAGATAGGCAGAGAGAGGGAGAGATAGATTAGTTTACAGTGGTACACAGCACCATAAGCAACACCTACATCATGTTAGTACAACTGAAAACATCTAATCAACCTACTTAGTACATGATTCTGACATAATAACACACTAGACGTGGCTCATACAGCTGAGCTGTGAGACTAACACACAGTCCATTCATTCATTCATTCATTGGTATAAAGGACATTAGTCAGAATGTAAATGATGTGGTAAACTCATCACCCATGTAAGCAGCCCAGTGGATTGCTCGGCGATCCTTCTTGTCAAAGGCATTAATGTTGGCTCCTCTGGAGAGAAGCAGCCTCACCATCTAACAGGGAGAGGAGAGAGAAACAAAACACAGGTTGAGGAAAACTAAACAGCAAAATCCGCTAAATCTGGCTTCAAAGCCTTCCCTTTAAAATTATATATTTTGTATTCACAATGAATGAAAGATAACATGTAAAGACATGGTACATTTCTCCCCTTTTAGTCCCCCTTTGACCTCCCCCTCCCCCCAGAATGCCTCCAAACACATTTAAAAAGAAAGGGAAAGTAATTGAGTTACATGTCAGAAAACAAAACAAAAGTATACAACAACGTTACTTCAAGCAAAAATGTAATAGGCTAACAATTTCAGGTGATTAAGTGATTTTATAGGCCTATATAGCAGTAATCTCAAGGTGGGGCCAAGAGTACTAATCTGGAGGAAGTGTTTGGAGCTGTTCAAAATAGGATATCATCGGGTCCCAGGAGGAATAAAATGAGTTGGTTGACCCTCGAATGGTAACTTCATTTTTTCTCATTTTAGGAACAGCTTCAGATCTTTGAGCCAAAGAGAGGCTAAGGGAGGATTGATAGATTTCCAATCCAATAAAATCCTTCTGCGGGCTAACATGGAGGCAAAGGCAATGGCATCTAGCTGTCTATTGGTCAGAGAAGGATTGTTGTTTGGTACTCCAAAAATAGCAATTTCTGCACTAGGCTGCAACTTTATATCAAATGCTTCAGAAAGGGTTTTAAATAGTGGACAAATAATCTGCCAGACGGGGACAGGACCAGAACATGTGGGTCAAGTCCGCCAAGGAGCTTTTACACCTGTCACATGTACCATCAATATTTGGGTAGAATTTGGACAATCTGGCCTTACTGAAATGGATACGGTAAAGTACCTTAAACTGTATAAGGCTGAGCCGGGCACAAGAGGAGCTTCCATTTACCCTCAGTAAGGCATTTCACACTCAGATCGGATTTTATTAAAAGCCTCCTCTGAACAAACTCAAGCATACAACTAGGGCTGTGATGGTCATGGAACTTCAGGTGTCGGTGATTGGCGTGTCTTATGTACGTGGTCATCGACAAAACTGACAGCTGACAGGGGGGCGGGACGGACATTAGCAAAGGAAAACATTAGCGCGTTTAGGCCAGTCTTGCTCTCAAGTTTGGGGAAGCTAATTTTCTCCATGAAAAATATCAAGCATTCCATGCATCATCACATTTGCAAACTTATTTAAAAAAAAAATAATTGTTCACCTTTATTTAACCAGGTAAGCCAGTTGAGAACAAGTTCTCATTTACAACTGCGACCTGGCCAAGATAAAGCAAAGCAGTGCGATAAAAACAACACAGAGTTACATTTGGGGTAAAAAAACATAAAGTCAAAAATACAACAGAAAATATATATACAGTGTGTGCAAATGTAGCAAGTTATGGAGGTAAGGCAATAAATAGGCTATAGTGCAAAATAATTACAATAGTATTAACACTGGAATGCTAGATGTGCAAGAGATTATGTGCAAATAGAGATACCGGGGTGCAAAAGAGCAAAATAAATAACAATATAGGGATGAGGTAGTTGGGTGGGCTAATTTCAGATGGGCTGTGTACAGGTGCAGTGATCGGTAAGGTGCTCTGACAACTGATGCTTAAAGTTAGTGAGGGAGATAAGAGTCTCCAGCTTCAGAGATTTTTGCAATTCGTTCCAGTCATTGGCAGCAGAGAACTGGAAGGAATGGCGGCCAAAGGAGGTGTTGGCTTTGGGAATGACCAGTGAGATATACCTGCTGGAGCGCAGACTACGGGTGGGTGCTGCTATGGTGACCAATGAGCTAAGATAAGGCGGGGATTTGCCTAGCAGTGATTTATAGATGGCCTGGAGCCAGTGGGTTTGACGACGAACATGTAGTGAGGACCAGCCAACAAGAGCGTACAGGTCACAGTGGTGGGTAGTGTATGGGGCTTTGGAGACAAAACGGATGGCACTGTGATAGACTACATCCAGTTTGCTGAGTAGAGTGTTGGAGGCTATTTTGTAAATGACATCGCCGAAGTCAAGGATCGGTAGGATAGTCAGTTTTACGAGGGCATGTTTGGCAGCATGAGTGAAGGAGGCTTTGTTTGCGAAATAGGAAGCCGATTCTAGATTTAACTTTGGATTGGAGATTCTTTATGTGAGTCTGGAAGGAGAGTTTACAGTCTAAACAGACACCTAGGTATTTGTAGTTGTCCACATACTCTAGGTCATACCCGTCGAGAGTGGTGATTCTAGTCGGGTGGGCGGGTGCCAGCAGCGTTCGATTGAAAAGCATACATTTAGTTTTACTAGTGTTTAAGAGCAGTTGGAGGCTACTGAAGGAGTGTTGTATGGCATTGAAGCTCGTTTGGAGGTTTGTTAACACAGTGTCCAATGAAGGGCCAGATGTATACAAAATGGTGTCGTCTGCGTAGAGGTGGATCTGAGAGTCACCAGCAGCAAGAGCGACATCATTGATATACACGGAGAAAAGTGTCGGCCCAAGAATTGAACCCTGTGGCACCCCCATAGAGACTGCCATAGGTCCAGACAACAGGCCCTCCGATTTGACACACTGAACTCTATCTGAGAAGTAGTTGGTGAACCAGGCGAGGCAGTCATTTGAGAAACCAAGGCTATTTAGTCTGCCAATAAGAATGCGGTGGTTGACAGAGTCGAAAGCCTTGGCCAGGTCGATGAAGACGGCTGCACAGTACTGTCTATTATCAATTGCGGTTATAATATCGTTTAGGACCTTGAGCGTGGCTGAAGTGCACCCATGACCAGCTCGGAACTTATGTAAATGTCACGATCGTCTGAAGGAGCGGACCAATACGCAGCGCGTGGAGTGAACATGATGACTTTATTAAATTAAAGCAACCACGAAAAAACAACAAATGACGATACGTGAAGTTCAAATACTGATACAGACTAACAGCAACACGGAAACAATAACCCACAAAACAAAGGAGAAAACACACAGAATATATATGGCTCCCAATCAGAGATAACGAGCCGACAGCTGACACTCGTTACCTCCGATTGGGAGTCACATGGCTAAACAAGCACAAAACCCAAACATAGAAATGAAACAACTAGATCCCCAACATAGAAATACACCCAAACAAACGAAAATGAACAACCCTGGCTCAAATATCAAAGTCCATAGAGCCAGAGTGTCACAGTACCCCCCCCTAAAGGTGCGAACTCCGGGCGCACCAACATCAGGACTAGGGGAGGGTCTGGGTGGGCGTCTGTCCACGGTGGCGGCTCTGGCCCCGGTCGTGATCCCCACCCCACCACAGTCACAACCTGCTTCGGTAGCCTCCTCCCAATGACCACCCTCCAACTAACCCCGCCTGGACTAAGGGGCAACACCGGACTAAGGGGCAGCATCGGCCTAAGGGGCAGCACCGGGATAAGGGGCAGCACCGGGACAAGGGGCAGCACCGGGACAAGGGGCAGCACCGGGCTAAGGGGCAGCACCGGGCTAAGGGGCAGCACCGGACTACGGGGCAGTACCGGACTACGGGGCAGTACCGGACTAAGGGGCAGTACCAGGCTAAGGGACAGCACCAGGATAAGGGACAGCACCAGGATAAGGAGCAACACCGAGCTAAGGGGCAGCACCTGACTAAATGGCGGATCCTGGCTGGCTGGCTCTGGCGGATCCTGGCTGGCTGGCGGATCCTGGCTGGACGGCTCTGGCGGATCCCGGCTGGACGGCTCTGGCGGATCCTGGCTGGACGGCTCTGGCGGATCCTGGCTGGCGGAAGGCTCTGGCTGATCCTGTCTGGCAGAAGGCTCTGGCTGATCCTGTCTGGCAGAAGGCTCTGGCTGATCCTGTCTGGCGGAAGGCTCTGGCTGATCCTGTCTGGCGGAAGGCTCTGGCTGATCCTGTCTGGCGGAAGGCTCTGGCTGATCCTGTCTGGCGGAAGGCTCTGGCTGATCCTGTCTGGCGGAAGGCTCTGGCTGATCCTGTCTGGCGGAAGGCTCTGGCTGATCCTGTCTGGCGGAAGGCTCTGGCTGATCCTGTCTGGCGGAAGGCTCTGGCTGCTCCTGTCTGGCGGAGAGCTCTAGCGGCTCCGGTCTGGCGGACGGCTCTGAAGGCTCATGGCAGACGGGCGGCTTTGCAGGCTCAGTACCGACGGGCAGCTCCTGCGGCGCTTGGCAGACGGACAGTTCAGACGGCGTTGGGCAGACGGGCAGTTCAGACGCCGTTGGGCAGACGGGCAGTTCAGACGGCGTTGGGCAGACGGACAGTTCAGGTCCCGTTGGGCAGACGGCAGACTCTGGCCGTCTGAGGCGCATCGTAGGCCTGGTGCGTGGTGCCGGAACAGGAGGTACCGGGCTGAGGACACGCATCTCAGGGCTAGTGCGGGGAGAAGCAACAGGGCATGCTTGGCCCTGGGGACGCACCGTAGGCCTGATGCGTGGTGCCGGAACTGGAGGTACCGGGCTGAGGACACGCATCTCAGGGCTAGTGCGGGGAGTCGGAACAGGGCATGCTGGACCCTGGGGACTCCCATAACGCCTAGTGCGGGGAGCCGGAACAGGGCATGCTGGACCCTGGGGACTCACCTCACGCCTAGTGCGGAGAGCAGGAACAGGCCGGGCGGGGCTGGCGACGCGCACCGTATCCCTGGTGCGAGTGGCCGGAACAGGCCGGGCCGGGCTGGCGAAGCGCACCGTATCCCTGGTGCGTGGAGTAGGAACAGGCCGGGCTGGGCTGGCGAAGCGCACCGTATCCCTGGTGCGTGGAGTAGGAACAGGCCGGGCTGGGCTGGCGAAGCGCACCGTATCCCTGGTGCGTGGAGTAGGAACAGGCCGGGCGGAGCTGGCGACGCGCACCGCATACTTGGTGCGTATGGCAGGAACAGGCCGAACCGGGCTGGCGACGCGCACCTTACACTTAGTGCGAGGGACCGGAACAGGCCGTACCGTACGGGGAACACACACTACTGGCTGCACCTCGGGACTAGGAACGGGCCGGACCGAACTGGTTACACACCCCAGTACCTCACGCCGTGCCTCAACACTTTCCTTCCCTGCTTTACCCAGTAGCCCCCTTGACCTGGTAGCCCACTGAATCCGTCCCTTCTCTGCCTCCGTCAGCCCCCTTAACCTGGCAGCCCTCTGACTCTGCCTTGTGGCAGCCTCCTGCTGCTCCGTCGCCCAAGCCATGTGCCCCCCCCCAAAAATTTATTGGGGTTGCCTCTCGTCCTTCCGACGTTGGCTCTGCCGACGCCGTTGCTCCTCTCTCCGTCGCCTCTCCTCTGTTTCGCTCCATGGACGGCGATCCATGCCGTCCAGGATTTCTTCCCACGTCCAGGACCCTTTACCGTCCAACAGTTCCTCCCATGTCCAGACCCTTTGCTCCTGGACGCGCTGCTTGGTCCTTTTTTGGTGGGTTATTCTGTCACGATCGTCTGAAGGAGCGGACCAATACGCAGCGCGTGGAGTGAACATGATGACTTTATTAAATTAAAGCAACCACGAAAAAACAACAAATGACGATACGTGAAGTTCAAATACTGATACAGACTAACAGCAACACGGAAACAATAACCCACAAAACAAAGGAGAAAACACACAGAATATATATGGCTCCCAATCAGAGATAACGAGCCGTCAGCTGACACTCGTTACCTCCGATTGGGAGTCACATGGCTAAACAAGCACAAAACCCAAACATAGAAATGAAACAACTAGATCCCCAACATAGAAATACACCCAAACAAACGAAAATGAACAACCCTGGCTCAAATATCAAAGTCCATAGAGCCAGAGTGTCACAGTAAAATAGCTGACTATTCCTAATGTGATTATTAAATTGGATAGTCATAATTTAGGCTAATAATATAACTCAATCACAGGCTGTTCAATGCAGCGGGTGGTGGAGTAGGTTTCTTTTCACTGGAAAAATGTGGCCTTTTATTATTTTAAAATCACGCAATTCTACTACACTTTATATGACTAGAGAGATTAGCAGAATCTTTTTCAACACGACTTTCAAGTGGCACTGACCCAGTGATAAAGACAGTGAATATGCACACTCACCGGGGATATAGCCGATGCCAATAATACTGTTCCCTCAATTAAGTTGAGGATTTTGATCATTAAAAAGACATTAGTATTTTCATCTTCTTCTCTTTGAAGCAATAAGCCAATTGCTTTCCAAACTGTTTTCCCTCCATTGTATTTTGAAAAATTGCGATATGCCTGGTTGAGCCTCTCTTTCACTGACATTCACAACTCAACAGTCATCTATTTGGAAGCCTATTCGCCGCACCCGCTGCCTTCCGACAGGCTACGCGATTTAAAACAATCCAGAAGAAGCTAATGATCATGCTTTCTGGTATAGTATACACACGTAACATGTAGGATTCCCAGAATATGTTCTATATTCTCATTATTAACTCATTATAATCAGTGGTTTAATTAGAGTATGATTGGCTAAATAAAACAATGGGCCTATGGTAATGCAACATTAAGTGATTCAAGGAAACTAGCCTATTTTGTTTGTTTATTTGCTCGGGCATCTGAATTACAATTATTCATGAACAATAATTTTGCATAGCTTATTCTTTTAACATTGAATAGCCTATAAATGGTTATTACAGCTTAGTTATTAAAACTTAATTTCTCACAAGAATGAGGTTGTGAATTGGGAGGTTCAGCTCGGTCTGGGCCTTACTAGGTCCCTCTTTTAAATCGCCAGCTCTGCTAAAAAGTGCCCACCAGAGTTCTACATAGGCCTAGAACACGGCCTGTGCTCTGGCTTCACATTGATGGTGACAGCGAGATGGAGATTGTGGCCAAAGCAATTTAGCCAAGGCCAGTTCAGTTGCCTCACTTCAGCCACAATGTTGGCCCTGTTGTCTGTGGCGATACAGGACATTAGATTTTCGTCAAGGGCCCAGTCAAGGAATTCCGGAATGTAGGTTGTTTCCAAACAGTTGGATTTCAGTGTCCAGTCTTTCGTCAGATAGTGCACTGTTAGGTTCATGTAAGGAGTCATATTTACACTTGACCACATGTCCATATTCAGTGCAAAAATAAACAAATCTACGTCCTTTAGCTCTGCCTTGTCACGGTGCTGTGTATGGGTGTGGTGTAGAATCAGGCGCAGGCAGCAGAGGGTAAGTCCAACAAGACTTTACTGAGCACGAAAATTAATCCAAAACAGCCCGGAGGGAAAAGACGCACACAGGCATAAAATACAAGCACACACACAGGTGCGTAAATCTCTCCTCACAAAACGAGGAGGAAGCTCAGGAAAAATAGCGTACCGACACGGGTAGCGCAACCACGACACGAACAATCACACACAACACAAACCTAACAACAAGGAAACTAAATAGGGTGCTAAATGAGACCTAACACAAAACAGGTGTGACTAACAGACAAAACCAAACAAACAAGAAACATCGAGCGGTGGCAGCTAGAACTCCGGAGACGACGACCGGCGAAACCTGCCCGAACAAGGAGGAGGAGCCGCCTCGGCCGAAACCGTGACATGCCTGAACCTCCCCCTTCACCTTGTTGAACAAGGTAGGGACCGCTGTTTGAGACAAATACTTTCTCCCCGGTAACTCGTATAGTCTGTCAAATTTCCAGAGCATTTATTTGAAGGCGGGTTTCTCCACCGTTCGTAAAGGCACCATTCCTATGACTAAATAACGAGTTCCAGTGTCTGGCAGTGCTCGCCACTTATCGGTGTCCCGTTTGTGGTGCTGGAATTCTTAGTAGGTAGCCTATGGGTTTTGCGCATATTCTGCAAACAGGCTGGCCAAGTCATCTGGTTCTCCATCGTCGTTAGGTGTGAAACTGAAATGTGCCCAAACAGGTTGTTATGTTTTTTTTTTTGCTATGAGAGCCATCTTTTTCACCTCACTCCTCTGATCTACTGTAACAATGAAAAAGGTCAGAGGTGAAGGTCAGAGGTCAGAGGCTACCCACCCACCCCCAGCCTGTAGGCTATAGATCTAGAGGTACTATAGTTACCCCCGGTCCCCACTTTTCACCTCACCCCCCCCCCCCCCCCTCTTCAATTAACCTGAATTGACCTTCAAAGATTCTCTCCTATTCGCGCATAGAGCAGATTTGGTGATTGCGGTGCATCAAAAGATAGTCCATCTATTAAACTGTCTATATCTCCTCCAACTAAGTCAGCAAAACAATACCATATAATCAATAGTTAACACTCCCGCTATGGATAAAGTATATCTACATTAAAATAAAGGTGATAAAACATTTTATGGAGAGAAAATCATACTTCTTTTTGGTTTTGACGGTAATTTTATTTTCATGGTGTTCTTCATCCAAAACCGTCAATGTCACGGTTATCCAATTACCGTCACAGCCCTACATTCAACCATTGTAAGTAATCGGATGCACAGTAAGCTCAACATGGGGATAGGACAGGTATAAAGTGTAGACTACAGTGTGTAATCATGTCCATGCTAATTGCTAACCTCCTGGTGTCCACTGAAGGCTGCATGGTGCAGCGCCGTGCGCCCGGCCCGGTCTGACACGTTCACGTTGCTGAGGAGAGGGACCAGGGCCTCGGCCCAGCGGACTGCCTTATTGGCCGCAGCGATGTGGAGCGGCGTTTGCCAGTTCTTGTCCCTGGCGTTCACATCAGCAGAGTGTTTCAATAACACCTGGACAGCCTCCTACAGGAACACAGTTCAAATAATAATAATAATATGCCATTAACAGACGCTTTTATCCAAAGCGACTTACAGTCGTGCGTGCATACATTTTTGTGTATGGGTGGTCCCAGGGATCGAACCCACTACCTTGGCGTTACAAGCGCCGTGCTCTACCAGCTGAGCTACAGAGGACCACAGTCCAAAGTTGAACAAATCATGTTCAACTTTGTTTAAAGTGCATTTAAAAATCACAACACACTTAACAGTCAAACACATATGCACAGGAGTGTGTGTGAGGGCTGACAGTATCAGTACACGTACCTCACTGCAGGAAGCCAAGGCCCGGTGCAGAGGAGTGAGCCACTTGTTGTCTTTGGCATTTACTCTGGCTCCTGGGACACAGACAGAAAAACAGGTGACAGACCGACAGGGGGACAGACCGACAGGGGACACATTCAGTGCCTAACAACACACTATACAATACAAGTAAAATGATATACAACATAATTCTGACAAAATAAATGACATACCTGTACACGAAGAGACAACACACAATAGCTTAGCCCTTGGTGCAGCCACAGCTCTCGGGCACCTGCGTGAGCACATAGAAACTCACTGTCTAATCAGAGACTTCAACACATTAGTTCCCACAATGAGTTCATCAACCTGCCCATCAACAATAAGCACTGGGACTACATAACAGAAGCCATAAAGTTGAATTTTTAAGTCACACATGCCCACTGGGCTAGTTTGTTCCCACCACAACCCACCAGGATGATGTCTGAAGGAGCTAGAAAGTTCCCCTCTACCACTCCTGCCTCCCTCAACCGAGGTACAATATCTGCGCGCAGAGTAGTAGCCATGGACCCACTATCTAACATCCCCTTCAGCTCAACTTTATCCTGTACTAGCACAGTGGTGTAAAACAAACTGTCATTCTGAGTAATTCTCATTGTGTTCTGAAAAATGACTGTGTTGTTCTTGGGTACTGACTCACAAAAGTAAGAATAAACAGATTGGATATCATCATCAGTGGAGGAAAAATAAGAATGCCCCACATTGCCCTCCTCAGAACGGAGGCTTTCTAGTTTTCCTGAGACCTGCCAGTCTGTCCACATCCAGGGTTCTGTCGCTGCCCAGCCTCACTACAGTCAAAGCTCATGTGGCCCGGAGAAAAGCACTTGACACACAGCTGGTGCATCTGACAGTGAGCTTTGGTCCAGTGATTAGTGCTTCCACAGTCAGCGCACTCATGCTGACATTTGTGGAACTGTTTACGGGGCCCTCTACATTTAACATGTTTAAGTCATTTAGCAGACGCTTTTATCCAGAGCGACTTACAGTTAGTGCATACGTTATTTTTATTTTTTCATACCCCCCGTGGGAATCAAACCCACAACCCTGGCGTTGCAAACACCATGCACTACGAACTGAGCCGGCCATTCCCGCCACTACCCTAGGCGACGCTGGTCCAATTGTGCGCCGCCCCATGGGTCTCCCGGTCGCGGCCGGCTACGACAGAGCCTGGATTCAAACCAGGATCTCTAGTGGCACAGCTAGCACTGCGATGTAGTGCCTTAGACCACTGTGCCACTCACAGACTGAGTATTGCTGAGTATTGCTGACCAGAGCCTTCTCTAACAAAGTCAACATTTTATTTAATGTCCCACCCTCAGATACAGATGATGCCTGGTCTGGTTCACGGCCACATTGAGAAAAAGATGACACATTAGGTCTTTTCACAGGACCCACTCCCTCCTGAGGGCAGTCAAAAACAGCAGCAACCTGCTGTGAAAGTTGTGTTCTACATGCTTTACGTTCCCTTAACAGTTCATCCAACCGATCCTGTACCTCACTGGCTGTCCAGTCACGAATGGGTTTGCTCTTGAACACTTGGGCCAACTCTTTATCAGGACAGTTGCGTACAAACATGACTGCCAACTCTGAGCACTGATTGGGTAAGGTCCTGCCCTCACTCACAAGGTACTGTTCGGCTGCCTCTGCAGCTTTGTTAAGCCTAATCCAGAAATCTATTGGACCCTCATTAGCATATGGTTTGATTGAATAGAAATCAGCTAATGGCATACCTGAGCAGACAGTATCCCCAAAGTGTTGCTTGAAAACACTGAACACCGCCTTAACATCTGTGACAACAAGGTTGTTACGCTTCCAGACTTTGGTCACATCACGTGCCCTCCCCATGAGCCTAGACATCACCTCCCCAACATTCCCAGACCCAGTGTAACCCCTCTTCTCTAGGTAGACTTCCATTAACTCCTCCCACTCCAGGACAGAGTACTTATCTGAGCCATCACCCCTAAAAAGAGGTGGAGCACTAACATCTGACTTCACAACCAGATTCAGCTTGGACGCATCAATAAAGGTTGACCCACACTGCTCAGGCAGGGGAAACTGCTGGGGTTGGTGAGGGGGACGGGCAGGAGAAAGACTTGAAACCCCAGGCTGCAGTAAACTCGCTCTGATAGATTCTCCTATCTCTGAACCAATCTGCTTAATAAGGTCACTAAGCTGACTCGGAGGCGTCCCATTATCACCGAGTACTGTGGATGATGGTACATCAAAAGACAGAGGTGGGATACCCTGGTCAGGTGGAACAAACAGCCTACCCCTCCCAGTGTTTGCAAACTCAGGACTAGCAAACGCTCTACTCCCAGGAGCTGAATGTACAATTGGTGTAAATGGAAGGACACCCCTCCCTCTACCCACACTAAAATCCACAGCATAACACGTCTTATGGATTTGAGAATCTTCCATGGCTCAACAGAGCACTAAAATACAATGTAATTTAGTGCATTCAAATACCAAAAAAAATTAATGCAATAAACAAATTCATCCAAAACATACAAATAAGCACGAATACCTGTATCTAATGAATATGCTAGATTCACTTTCACTGTTTACAGTATATATTCACTTACAGTAAGCCATCAACAAATTCACATGCGCAGGTCGTGCACCTCATCCACATGCACAGCTCCGGCGGTCGGCTTGCCACAGGACACTGCCACAACTGGAATTCTGATGGTTGGATAATTTTTATTCGACCTGCACACGAAGAGACAACACACAATATGTTAGCTCTTGGTGCAGCCACAGCTCTCGGGCACCTTGCTAGTTGAAGGTCAGGCAAAAATGAACAGGTGCTGCATGCACACATTCAGTGCCTAACAACACACTATACAATACAAGTAAAATGATATACAACATAATTCTGACAAAAATAAATGACATACCTGTACACGAAGAGACAACACACAATAGCTTGGCCTTTGGTGCAGCCACAGCTCTCGGGCACCTGCGTGAGCACATAGAAACTCACTCAAACACTGACCCAAATACTCCCGAGTTACAATAGGTACCCTAATTAGCGAGCTCGGTGAAAGTTGTTAACATACATCGTTATATTGTCCACATTGTAACAAAACCTGTAGTTGCGTAACAGCACTTTGTGTAACTTTACCACAGTTTTATATCGACAAATTACGGCGCCAAGGACAACATACCTTGCTAGTTGAAGGTCAGGCAAAAGAGAACAATAAGAGCGTACATAAATACAGATAACCCGCGATGGACCAAACCAAAATATACACAACTTTTACAATTAGGTGTATTTGCAATATAGATACATAAAAATGTTTGCACACCACAAAAAATAACATTAGCTATGCAGCTTTAATTAAATTAAGAAACCACATTGAATTATTATTATTATTAACTTATTAACATCCCCTCTTGACCTGGCCTACTTGAACTGTCCTTGTGTGCAATTTGGTGCATAATCTAGGGGAACAACATCACACTACTACACATATAATTCAAGTCATACCTTTATTGTCATTCATGCTCTTATTTTTAACCTAGTAGTTTTGCAAAAGTGTAACCTGCGTCAATTCTAGGAAATATTGGAATAACGTGCTTAAGAGGAGCCCTGACACGCACAACAGGATAACACAACTACCACATTTTCAATTGACAATCATTGATTTAAATGGATGTGGTCAATAGATTTGTATAGGCATATATACTAATTTAATTTAACTTGTAAGCCAAGGTTGGATTAGTAGGTCTATGCAACATGCACCTGGATAACCGCGTCATGAATCGGAACGGGCTCCAACGTCCTCATATACACATTATGACAAAATAAAGATCTTAATATTTCACGAAATAAAGACATAGAAGAAAACAGGTTCTAGAAGCTCAATTTCTCCATGGCAATAGAATGTAAACATGTAAATTGCGCCAAACATATCCAAATATCGCCTACAACTCAATTCTCAGCGCAGCATATTGGACGACTCCACAGGCATTGATCATTCGCGACTTTAAGTCATTCCTGTTATCTCTAGAGCATCCCGTATATTTATAGCGCTGCATTTCGTCCCCCTCTGACCATGGATAGGGTTGGGAGCAGTGGCGGCTCCTGAAAAAATTCTCAGGAGGGGCAATTTTTCTGATGATTTAGGTGACCTACACACATTTTAAAAAAGATATGTCCAGCAACAACATGAAGACAGGGGCAGCATATAAGTCAATACCAGAAGCATTTATTGACTGACCTCAAAAGTGTTGGCTTCCCAGGGTTGGTGGAGCCCTCAGTTTCATATTTGCCTCGCAAAGCTAACTCAAACACTCCGCAAAACTTTACACACTGGATTAGCCGGCTGAGGATGTGGCGGTTCTTGCTAATGTCGTAGTAAATATATTTGTTATAGAGAATATGGAATATGATATGTTGAGTAAAATGTTGTGCTAAGATCTATTTAGGTCAGGAGCTGGTTATAAGTTCTGTTCCTATCCAATAACAATGGACAAAAGGGTCCTATCTTGTCCGCCTTGTCAGCCGGTGGCCAAGGACAACACCCACGCCATAGGCCTCTGAGTTCTTCCAACTCACGAGTTCTTGCTCTGAGGACACACACAAACACACACACACACACATCATCACTGTTAAACACACACACACACACACACACAATTAATAAATAATAATAATTGGTCATTTAGCAGACGCTCTTATCCAGAGCGACTTACAGGAGCAATTAGGGTTAAGTGCCTTGCTCAAGGGCACATCGACAGATTTTTCACCTAGTGGGCTCGGGGATTAGAACCAGCGACCTTTCGGGTACTGGCACAACGCTCTTAACCACTAAGCTACCTGCCGCCATATCATCACTGTTAAACACACACACACACACACACAAAAATCCCCTCTCTTAGGCTGAACATTTGAAGACAGAGAACCCGACTCAGAGCCAATGAGAGCCCAATGAGAACCCGACTCAGAGCCCAACCCTTTGTGTATGGGTGGTCCCGGGGATCGAACCCACTACCTTGGCGTTACAAGCACCATGCTCTACCAGCTGAGCTACAGAAAGTGGATACTCATGGATGCGCATCGCAATTGTAAAATGTCAACACAATTGGAGACACCACGTCATTTTTGGAGACATGTTATTGACAGTAAACTATTGTAGATGCGACTGCTAACTAAATAAAACATTTTAGCTGGCTAGCTAATCATCTTAGCTAAATGTGGGGCAAACAATTCAGTTATTTACCGTTAATTTGAGGGATTGGGGTGAAAGAAATCGAGTTACATAGTGATACTTTACGATATACTGTATTGACAATATCGCAATATTTTAGCGCTAGTTGGCTGTACCTGCACCAAAACACCATTATTGTTCCTTCATAGCTTGTTCTCAATCTTTTCACATTTGTTTTCAGCACTTTTATTTCCATGACTGATCAAAACTCGTTCTCATGGCTTTCTGATCCCTCTGCAACAGACATATGGTGCGCAATAAAATCACAGTATCGAATCGCAATACGTATAGAATCATGAGACTCGCAATGTTGATGCATATATCTTATCGTGAGGTTCCTGGCAATTCCCAGCCCAAATTCATTTGCCACAACAAATCTCTTCGCTAGCAAACGCGATGTCTTCTCCAAAACGGCAATGTGTCTCCAGCAATGTTTACTTTTTTGACGTTCTATGGCATCTCCACTTTCCAAGCATATATGACCACATGTAATATTTTGGTAAGTGATGCAAATAGTGAACTATGTAGGGCCAGGATGTAAAATATATGTAGCTGCAGCAATTTCTCTTATCTGATATGGTAAGTAATGGGGCTTAATTTATAGCTCCCTAAGAGTTTGACGAACGGGTCCGTGAACGCGATTCTAGATATCTTTACCTCTGAATAAACTGCCTTTATTACACCATATCCACCCTGTCCAAAGTCTCTACTTGTAAACTTGTGATTATCAACACTAACCTCATCGTTGTGGCGGCGGACAGCTAGCCTGTATCCCTCATCCAGTTGAGTGAGTTGCAATCTCTTTTTTCGTTCGTACCAATTTTTGGAAAATCCTCGGGTGTAGGACTTTCCGCCTTTAGTAGAAACCTGTTGAATTATTACATTTGGTCTGGGAGGTCCTAATTGTTTCGTTGCCAATTTATCTTCATTTGTTCGCCGACAAAAAGGAACTTCTTTCAAACAATCCGCTTCCGCTCTTTTCTCAGTTACGTTCATGGTTACGTAACGTATGACGAAAGCGCGTAAGTGCAAGCCCACAGACACCCATTGAGATTGTATTGAAGGCTCTGAAATTTGAAAAAAATAGATTTTACATGGGAGTCTATGACAGACTTCTGGGCGATTTTCAACCTGACTGAAATCGCCCAAAAAACGGCCGGGGCCATTTGAAGCACGACTTTAGCCTGATTTGACATTTAGTGGCTGGCAGATCAGACGTGAACACTGATAACTGCTGTTGCCGTGATATCAATTTTTATATATTTCTAAAAAAAAAATATATATATTTTTTTTTTTTTTTTTTGATTAGAAAAAAAATCCCTTCCTTTTCCCGTTTGGCAGTGCGTCGCCCATATCGCCCGATTGAACAAGCCGTCCCTGGTTGGGAGCATTCCTGAGTTCACTTATGGTCCCACTAAGGTAATCTTAGGAGATATTCCTTTTGGCATACTGTAAATGCCTGTGCATAATGTACCTAATAAAGCATAATTGTTTTAATTATCTTCAAAGGAATTCTGTAGAAGCAGCCTTTATTTTCAGACTCTGCAGGCCTGCTGGGAGGAAGCATATTACAATAAACAGGTAAGATTCATCCCACAAAAAAAGTAACCACAGAAAAAAAGAGATAGATTTAATCCCAAAACAAGAGTTTTATTTCAAGACAGTTTAGAGAAGATGGTCATAAGAGTTTTTAATATCACTTGCAAATTGTGAGACATGAGCAGTTGTGAAATGAGGCCCTTCTGAAAGCACATTATATGGTCTTTAGTGGCACGGTCTCACACCTTACCTCATCTTGCAGAAGAAGTTCATGGTCCACTATCTGCTGCTCCAGAGTCGAGGCCAGGTCTCGCCCCATGTCACCATGGAGCACATGAGCGACTGGCTGGTGTCTCAGGGCAAAAAATCCCTTAGGGAGAGGTGAGTACCACGTCAGCTCTCACCTTCACTGCCATTCTCTGTCACCAGCAGCACTCCAGGAGGTGTGGGTAAAATAAACAACAGATCAATAGGAAGCCAGGAAAGTTGAAATGCTTTGTGTTTTATTTGAAGGGTGTGGAAGGAAACCCTGGAGGAGGGGAACGAACTCGCTCGGCTGGTAAGAGAATGAGAGTTAGAGACTTAGACTATTAGTCAGTGAGCTCCTTTCTAGCCTTTCAACAACTAGTCAGTACAGCAGAATATATCTGTTGTGAAATTACACTAATGGGACTTCCTGTTTCCTACGGCAGACCTGGGAAGTAAACACCTGCCTAAAAATGATTGACATGGAGCACAAGGCTGTCTGCAAGCTCCGCCGCTCTATGCACACCACCTCTCCAGCTGGCGCTGACATGTGAGTTCCATGTATTGCCCTGCATACAGCTTGCTCCATTCATCTACACATCTGGAGCTATGCAGAAAATAACTAGGGCAGTGTTCTCTGTGTGAACATTGCACATCATTTAGCGTTCTCTGCTGCTTTTTGTTGATTTCAGCGACCCCAAGGTCCACATCATCGTGGAGAGAGCTGTGAGGAGCATTCTGGACAAGCTGTCCAATAAGCCCTGTAGCAACCTGCTCAGCCCATCCCAGGTGGTGGTGGAGCTGGTGCCCAGGATCCTCCTGGCCCTGTGGCTTCAGCCAGAGGAAGGCCATTCAGATCACCCCATCCTCCTAAGCGGGATGGCTGTGAGTTTGGTGGTGGCCGTAGGGGAGAAGCTCTCCAACACGTTGAAGGCCTCTTCTCCTTACACCCCTTTCTCCCGGGCTGCTGCTTTTGACTCTGTGAGGTCGATCCTCGGGAGAATCAGCCAGTCCTTCTCCCTGGATGACCTCAAGACCCCTTTTTTTATGAGCTCTGTCTGTGCCTTTGTGGCGGACGAGGTGAAAAGCTACTTCCAGCCTACTGCAGACACCCTGCGAGTTCCCCCTGTCCTAGTGGTGGCCTTCTCCGCCACACTACCAGCTGATATCCAAGCAGGTGAGTAGCACTCATAGAAAGCACTCTGACAGATGCCTTTTGTCATGACATCCTGGTGCCTTGTAGTAGTAGAGCCAATCAGGATTTTAATTGTCACCCCTAACACAGATGCAGACCAGGCTTCTTCCCACCTGGAGGTTGTGGAAATCCCCCATAACACAGAGGCAGACCCAGCTTCTTCCCACCCGGAGGTTGTGGACATCACCCCTAACACAGAGAAAGACCCGGCTTCTGCCCACCTGGAGGTTGAGGGATTCACCCCTAACACAGAGTTTGACCCAGCTTCTCCCCACCTAGATGTTGTTGACATCACCCGTAGCAGAGAGGAAGACCCGGCTTCTTCCCACATAGTGGTTTTGGACATCACCCCTAACACAGAGGCACACCTGGCTTCTTCCCACCTGGAGGTTGCTGACAAAACCCGTAGCACAGAGGCAGACCCAGTATCTTACCACCTGGAAGTTGAGGACATCACCCCTAACACAGAGGCACACCTGGCTTCTTCCCATCAGGAGCTTGTGGACATCACCCCAAACACAGAGGCAGACCCGGGTTCTTCCCACCTAGAGATTGCGGTCATCAACCCTAACAAAGAGGCACACCTGGCTTCTTCCCACATGGAGGTTGTGAACGTCACCCCTAACACAGAGGCTGAGACGGCTTCTACCCACCTGAAGTTTGTGGACATCACCCCTAACACAGAGTCAGACCCTGCTTCTTCCCACCGTATGGTTGTTGACATCACCCATAACTCAGAGGCAGACCCAGCATCTTCCCACCTGGAGGTTGTGGACATCACCCCTAACACAGAGGCAGACCCGGCTTCTTCTCACCTGGAGGTTGTGGACATCACCCCTAACAAAGAGGCACACCTTGCTTCTTCCCACCTGGAGGTTGTGGACATCACCCCTAACAAAGAGGCACACCTGGCTTCTTCCCACAAGGAGCTTGTGGACATCACCCCTAACACAGAGGCTGAGACGGCTTCTACCCACCTGAAGTTTGTGGTCATCACCCCTAACACAGAGTTAGACCCGGCTTCTTCCTATCAGGAGGTTGTGGAAACCACCCCTAACACAGAGACAGACCCGGCTTCTTCCCACCTGGAGCTTGTGGACATCACCCCAAACACAGAGGCAGACCCGGCTTCTTCCCACCTAGAGATTGCGGACATCAATTCTAACAAAGAGGCACACCTGGCATCTTCCCACCTGGAGGTTGTGGACATCACCCCAAACACAGAGGCAGATCCTGCTTCTTCCCACCTGGAGCTTGTGGACCTCACCCCTAACACAGATGCATACCCTGCTTCTTCACTCTTGGAGGTTGTGGACGTCACACCTGAAGAAAAGCCTCTCATGGTGGCCGTCTACGCCACTCTGCCATCTGACATCCAAGCAGGTGAGTAAGACTTATAGAAAGCACTCTGACAGGTGCCGTTCATCATGATAACATGTCAAGTGTTGGTCCCATGTTTCATGAGCTGAAATAAAAGATCCCATTCAACTGGCCAGTGTTTAGAACCTACGGTTTGCATTTATTTACATTCTGTCCTGCTTTTGTCCCTTTCCAGAGGATGTTGCTGTGGTCACCCTGGACGTCACCCCACACGTCACCAAGGACGTGACCCTGGATGTTCCATGCAGGGCGAGGAAAGGGGCAGTCCAGCGTTTTTTTTGCAGGCTTTGGAGGGCAGTGTGCTGCTGCGCTTGCCACAAGGAAGAGGAGGAACAATATTAACTATTCATTAGACCAGAAACAGGATTGAACCATAGACCATTAAATTCTTTGCATTATAGTTGCCTTCAATTCAGATTTTCTTCTGTTTAATTCTTAATTAATTTCAGAACATTTCTCTAAACTTTGTGGAGTAGGTTGTATAAATAAGTGGGAAACATCCCAATCGCAATTTTAATGCTTTTAATAATTAACTTATTACATTTTTTTTAGATGTATTATTTGACAAAAAAGTGGAGGGCGCGACAAAAAAACTTTAATCATCATAGAAAACTCTTGCTCACTATTAAAAATGCATTGTTTTATTTAAGCAAGGTTAAAAGATTAACGTTTCGGCCTAGTCTATGACAATATGCAAGTTGTGTTTGCCCAGTTAAAGGGCGACCCAGACTCACCCTGGTTCTTGAGGGTTGCAGACACTGAATAATTATCATTTGAAATAAATGGCACTTTTCAAGTCTTGACTAAAAATCTTTAATGAATATGAATTTAAATACAATTGACTTGAGGATCAGAGCAGGCAGGCTGACTGGCTTGCCCTGAAGGCCCTCTGCCTCTACCTCTGTGTGGTTAATCTCAGCCAAGAGGTTGTATGGGTTGTCTGTCTCTCTCTGGGTGTGAATCACTATCACTATGACCTCTCGCTCCGCCTGCCCGTTGGCCTGATTAGAAGGCTTCCCCTCTCATTCCTTGCTCACAGGAGCAGGGGTGATGGCATCCGGGGTAACCTCCTCCTCTCCTGTATCTAACCCATCTTTCTGGCTGTGAGTTCGACTGAGGTCACTCGTTCTCTCTCCCAGGGTGTTGGATAGTTTCTCCTCCTCTGTGTCTTGTGTATTTTCTACATTGTAGAATAATAGTGAAGACATCAAAACTATTAAATAACACATATGGCATCATGTAGTAACCAAAAACGTGTTACACATATCAAAATATGTTTGAGATGTGAGATTCTTCAAAGTAGCCACCCTTTGCCTTGATCACAGCTTTGTACATACAGAATAATACGAAATGTTCTGAGACCAGGTTGCGCTTTCACCTCCCCTGGTAAGAGGGGAATAAGGCAACCTCAGAGTTACATTCAAGGATACTTTATTGACACACACGGATGAAATGGACATGGAAAGGTAGTGGAATGATAGTGGTCCTGTAATGGACAGATAACAGGGGTAATGAATATGCCCAATAACTGATAGCACAAGTAGAGCAACAACGCTATTAACAAAGGAAGGGCTGTATTAATGGCATAATGCTACCTGCGGAGTATTACACAACACAGTAAAACACAGAGAGGCAACTTACAATAGGCAATGGTAGTAAATATAAAGAACAACAAGTAAGAATGATATACATGTTACAAATTCACTTTGTGCACGTACACTATCCCACGGTATCTCTGTGCATTCAAATTGTCATCGATAAAATGCAATTGTATTCATTGTCCGTAGCTTATGCCTGCCCATACCATAACCCCACTGCCACCATGGAGCATTCACAACGTTGACATCAGCCAACAGCTCGCCCATACGCTGCTTTACAAGTGGTCTGAAGTCGTGAGGCCAGTTAGAAGTACTGCCAAATTCTCTAAAGCCGCCTTGGCTTATGGTTGAGAAATAAACATAAACGTATCTGGCAACAGCTCTGGTGGACATTCCTGCAGTCCGTAAGCCAATTGCACGCTGCCTCAAAACTTGAAACATCTGTGCATTGTGTTATGTGACAAAACTGCACATTTTAGAGTGGCATTTTATTGTCCTCAGCACAAGGTGCACCTGTGTAATTATCATGCTGTTTAATCAGCTTCTTGATATGCCATATTTGTCAGGTGGATGGATTATCTTGGCAAAGGAGAAATGCTCGCTTACAGGGATGTAAACAAATTTGTGTACACAATTTGAGAAAAATAAGCTTTTTGTGCGAATGGAACATTTCTGGGATTTTTATTTCAGTTCATGAAACATGGGACCAACACTTTACATGTTGCGTTTATATTTTTGTTCAGTGTAGTTATTAGGTTGGGAGATTGGGATCCTATCTGGGCTAGCTAAAGCCAACTTCATGGTTAGTAGTATGACAGAGAAAATATAACAAGACAAATTTAAACATCACAAATCTGAGGGGGCAAGTGACCCTGTGCCCCCTTTTGGCATGACGTCTCTGCTATCAACCACATCATTCTGTCTCCGTGAATATTCAAAACAGACACATTCATTCAGGTCTGGTACTGGTCCTACCATATAGATCAGGGATGGACAATTCCAGTCCTTGGGGGTCGGAGGGGTGTCACACTTTTTCCCCATCCCTAGCAAACACAGATGATTAAACTTATTGCATTCTAAACTGAAACCCATGAGTACTTGATTATTAGAGTCAAACGTGTTAGCTGGGGCTGGGGAAAAAGTTTAACACCAATCAGGTCCCGAGGACTGGAGTTGCCCATCCCTAATATAGATGCTCTGTTTGCACGCATCGAGGGATGTGGTGAGTGACAGTGGAGACAAGGGAGCACACAGAAACAGCTTTGTCCTTTTAGAAAGTCGTCATAATCCTTAAATAAATATGATATGTATGCAAGAAATGCAGAGCCACTTCCAAAAACATATTGACAGAGTCTAGTATCTAGTAATCTAATCAATTAGTTTTCAACCCTTTGTTATGGCAAGCCTAAATAAGCTCAGGAGTAAAAATGTGCTTAACAAGTCACATAATCAGTTAGATGGACTCACTATGTGTGCAATAATAGTGATTTTTGAACGACTACACAATCTCTGTACCCCACACATGCAATTATCTATTAGGTCCCTCAGTCGAGCAGTGAATTTCAAACATAGATTCAACCATGAAGACCAGGGAGGTTTTCCAATGCCTCGCAAAAAAGGGCACCTTTTGGTAGATGGGTACAAAAAAAGCAGACATTGAATATTCCTTTGAGCATGGTGAAGGTATTAATTACGCTTTGGATGGTGTATCAATACACCCAGTCACCACATAAATACAGGTGTCCATCCTAACTCAGCTGCCAGAGAGGAAGGAAAACGCTCAGGGATTTCACCATGAGGCCAATGGTGACTTTAAAACAGTAAGAAAGTTTAATGCTTTGATAGGAGAAAACTGAGGATGAATCATCAACATTGTAGTTACTCCACAATACTAACCTAATTGACAGAGTATGCACTCACTAACTGTAAGTCGCTCTGGATAAGAGCGTCTGCTAAATGACTAAAATGTAAATGTAAAAGAAGGAAACCTGTACATGCATTGTGTTTGCAATCAGGCACTAAAGTAAAACTGCAAATAATGTGGCAAAGAAATGAACTTCATGCCCTGAATACAAAGCGTAATGTTTTGGGCAAATCCAACACAACACATCACTGAGTACCACTCTTCATATTTCCAAGCATGGTGGTGGCTGCATCATGTTATGGGTATGCATGTCATTGGCAAGGACTAGATACTTTTTTAGGATAAAAATAAACGGCATAGAGCTAAGTACAGGCAGATTCCTAGAGGAAAACCTGGTTCAGTCTGCTTTCCAACAAACACTGGGAGACAAATTCCCTCTTCAGCAGGACAATAACCTAAAACACAATGCCAAATATTCACTGGAGTTGCTTACCAAGACGACATTGAATGTTTCTGAGTGGCTTAGTTACAGTTTTGACTTAATTCGGCTTGAAAACCTATGGCAAAAAAAAAATGGCTGTCTATATAATGTATATTGCATATATTTTACAATCCAGTTGTGCAAAGCTCTTGGAGATTTACCCAGAAAGACACAGCTTTAATCGACTCAGGGGTGGGAATACTTATGTAAATGAGATATTTCTGTATGTAATTTCCAATACATTTGCAGAAATTTCAAAAGCGTGTTTTCACTTTGTCATTATGGGGTATTGTGTGTAGCTGCGTGAGAGAAAATATTATAATTGAATCCATTTTGAATTCAGGCTGTAAGAAAACAACATGTGGAATAAGTTAAGGGGTATGAATACTTTCTGAATGCACTGTATATCTGCAAGAAAGTGATAAATAAGTGACTGTTTGAAAGGGGGTCATATAAACACTGCCTTATTTATATTTTTACATATAACATAAAGTTAATTCTCTCTGAAATAGTCATGCTATAATGGGCGTCGTTTCTCAGACCAAATTTCCATTCTGGCTCAAACAAAGCAATCGGATCATGCTCCAGTCAAAAACAGCTATAGGGAATGCCTATACATTATCCAATCTCCTTCCACACATTGATTTAATCTTTATTCAGAAAGAAACAAACTTGAAATTAAGTGTTGTTTCAGTGTCTTGTTGCAGGTTGTACAATGTTCAAAAGTGTGTGAGAGAAAAAGCATTAACTTGTGTGTGTGGTGTCAAGTGTGAATGGTCCTATGTATGCAAATAGCCGAGATTGGATATTTCAGTACCATGGACAGCAGCGACATTGGGATAGCGAGATCTGTAATTCAGCAACACATGACACTGGATAGCGGCTGTCTCAGGTGAAGTTGGCATTGGGAAAATCCCATCTAATGGGAAACGAGGCATAGGAGGCAAAAAGACTGAAGGAGAAGACTCCCACAGGAACTCTTGGCTTAACTGTTCTGCCACATTCATTTCAAATGTTAAATTTTTCGATTTGTAAATAAAAGGGAACACATCTGCAAATAATGTAAACTGTCTTTTCTAACTACACTGTACAGCTTTAGTGTGTCTGTGCGTCATATGTACAACTGCAAGCAATTCGCTTCTCAAATCCTTCTCAAATGTCTTTTTAATGTGAGAAATAAAATGAAAAACAACTCTTAGACTAATACAATGCGTACTGTCACAAATTATTACTATTCCCAACAAGACAACGAAGTGATGGTCTTTACCCACCATGGAGACTTATAAAGGCTACTTCCCCCCCACCAAAAGTTCCCACGCTGAGCGATGTTGTTTACTACATCATTATGCATATAATTAAAGTCATACCTTTATTGTCATTCATGCTCTTATTTTTAACCGAGTAGTTTTGCAAAAGTGTAACCTGCGTCAATTCAGAGCTAGGAAATATTGAAATAATGTGCTTAAGAGGACCACACCCGTCGCTATGGGCGGGCCATAGGGGGCCGGGCCCGCCCCCAAAAATGCTTGGCAACCCCCACTTGAGGCACAGATCTCTTAAAAAGTGAGGTGGATCTTTCTGAGGTGGAAGTTGGGAGAGTTATATTTCAGTGAAACGTAAGTGAAGGAGGCCCCGCTCTCTCGCTTTCCCAGATGTTTAGTTCATTTCATTCCGATCTCCTTTGCATTATTATAGCTATTTTCTGTAGCCTGTCAACTATGCGTCTGTCTATCCCTGTTCTCTCCTCTCCGCACAGGCTATACAAACGCCTCACACCGCGTGGCTGCTGCCACTCTAACCTGGTGGTTCCTGCGCGCACGACCCACATGGAGTTCCAGGTCTCCGGCAGCATCTGGAACTGCCGTTCTGCGGCCAATAGGGCAGAGTTCATCTCAGCCTATGCTACCCTCCAGTCCCTCGACTTCTTGGCGCTGACGGAAACATGGATTACCACTGAAAACACTGCTACTCCTACCGCTCTCTCCTCGTCTGACCATGTGTTCTTGCATACCCCGAGAGCATCTGGTCAGCGGGGTGGTGGCACAGGAATCCTCATCTCTCCCAAGTGGACATTCTCTCTTTTTCCCCTGACCCATCTGTCTATCTCCTCATTTGAATTTCATGCTGTCACAGTCACTAGCCCATTCAAGCTTAACATCCTTATCATTTATCGCCCTCCAGGTTCCCTTGGAGAGTTCATCAATGAGCTTGACGCCTTGATAAGTTCCTTTCCTGAGGATGGCTCACCCCTCACAGTTCTGGGTGACTTTAACCTCCCTACGTCAACCTTTGATGCATTTCTCTCTGCCTCCTTCTTTCCACTCCTCTCCTCTTTTGACCTCACCCTCTCACCGTCCCCCCCTACTCACAAGGCAGGCAATACGCTTGACCTCATCTTTACTAGATGCTGTTCTTCTACTAATCTCACTGCAACTCCCCTCCATGTCTCCGACCACTACTTTGTATCCTTTTCTCTCTCGCTCTCCTCCAACACTACTCACTCTGTCCCTACTCAGATGGTAATGCGTCGTCGCAACCTTCCCTCTCTCTCTCCCACTACTCTCTCCTCCTCCATCCTATCATCTCTTCCCTCTGCTCAATCCTTCTCCCTCCAATCTCCTGATTCTGCCTCCTCAACCCTCCTCTCCTCCCTTTCTGCATCCTTTGACTCTCTATGTCCCCTATCCTCCCGGCCGGCTCGGTCCTCCCCTCCTGCTCCATGGCATGACGACTTATTGCGAGCTCACAGAACAGGGCTCCGGGCAGCCGAGCGGAAATGGAGGAAAACTAGACTCCCTGCGGGTTTGGCATCTTTTCACTCCCTCCTCTCTACATTTTCTTCCTCTGTTTCTGCTGCTAAAGCCACTTTCTACTACTCTAAATTCCAAGCATCTGCCTCTAACCCTAGGAAGCTCTTTACCACCTTCACCTCCCTGCTGAATCCATTTTGAAAAGAAGGTTGACGAAATCCGATCCTCGTTTGTTAAGTCAAATGACACTGCTGGTCCTGCTCACACTGCCCTACCCTATGCTTTGACTTCTTTCTCCCCTCTCTCTCCAGATGAAATCTTGCGACTTGTGACGGCCGGCCGCCCTACAACCTGCCCGCTTGACCCTATCCCCTCCTCTCTTCTCCAGACCATTTCCGGAGACCTTCTCCCTTACCTCACCTCGCTCATCAACTCATCCTTGACCGCTGGCTATGTCCCTTCCGTCTTCAAGAGAGCGAGAGTTGCACCCCTTCTCAAAAAACCTACACTCGATCCCTCCGATGTCAACAACTACAGACTAGTCTCCCTTCTTTCTTTTCTCTCCAAAACTCTTGAGCGTGCCGTCTTTAGCCAACTCTCTTGCTATCTCTCTCAGAATGACCTTCTTGATCCAAACCAGTCAGGTTTCAAGACTGGTCATTCAACTGAGACTGCTCTTCTCTGTGTCACGGAGGCTCTCCGCACTGCCAAAGCTAACTCTCTTTCCTCTGCTCTTGTCCTTCTAGACCTGTCTGCTGCCTTTGATACTGTGAACCATCAGATCCTCCTCTCCACCCTCTCCGAGTTGGGCATCTCCGGCGCGGCTCACTCTTGGATTGCGTCCTACCTGACAGGTCGCTCCTACCAAGTGGTGTGGCAAGAATCTGTCTCCGCACCACGTGCTCTCACCACTGGTGTCCCCCAGGGCTCAGTTCTAGGCCCCCTTCTATTCTCGCTATACACCAAGTCACTTGGCTCTGTCATATCCTCACATGGCCTCTCCTATCATTGCTACGCAGACGAAACAAAACTAATCTTCTCCTTTCCCCCTTCTGATAACCAGGTTGCGAATCGCATCTCTGCATGTTTGGCAGACATATCAGTGTGGATGACGGATCACCACGTCAAGCTGAACCTCCCGGGGAAGGACTGCCTGTTCCATGATCTCGCCATCACGGTTGACAACTCTGTTGTGTCCTCCTCCCAGAGTGCAAAAAGCCTTGGCGTGACCCTGGACAACACCCTGTCGTTCTCCGCTAACATCAAGGCGGTGACCAGATCCTGTAGGTTCATGCTCTACTACATTTGGAGAGTACGACCCTGCCTTACACAGGAAGCGGCACAGGTCCTAATCCAGGCACTTGTCATCTCCCGTCTGGATTACTGCAACTCGCTGTTGGCTGGGCTCCCTGCCTGTGCCATTAAACCCCTACAACTCATCCAGAATGCCGCAGCCCGTCTGGTGTTCAACCTTCCCAAGTTCTCTCACGTCACCCCGCTCCTCCGCACACTCCACTGGCTTCCAGTTGAAGCTCGCATCTGCTACAAGACCATGGTGCTTGCCTACGGAGCTGTGAAGGCACCTCCGTACCTTCAGGCTCTGATCAGTCCCTACACCCAAACGAGGGCATTGCGTTCATCCACCTCTGGCCTGCTGGCCCCCCTACCTCTGTGGAAGCACAGTTCCCGCTTAGCCCAGTCAAAACTGTTCGCTGCTCTCGCACCCCAATGGTGGAACAACACTTGAAACCCCACCTCTTTAAGGAATACCTGGGTTAGGATAAAGTAATCCTTCTACCCCCCCCTTACCTCACCCCACAAAAGAAATAAAAAATAAAATGGTTGGATAGTGGTTATCCACTGGCTGTAAGGTGAATGCACCAATTTTGTAAGTCGCTCTGGATAAGAGCGTCTGCTAAATGACGTAAATGTAAATGTAAATGTAAAAAAAAAATATATATATATATATATATTATAATAGTTGCTAATTTTGTGTTGCATTAATGTTGCATTCTTTATCATTAAAACATAAAAAATATAAAGAAACAATGGTGTGATTTTGTTTGATTGATGGGAATCTACACTGCAACAGCCTATCACGGCCTTAATAAAAAGAAAGTTAGGCTACGTACGTGACGTAGCCTACGTCAGTGTAGCCGCTCAACAGTTACCGCGCATTTTTGAAAGCTGGATGAGTTTTCGCCGGCTTACTCGCTTCAGTTCGTCATATATATCCGTAAGTGGTTGAAAAGCCCACCAACAGTCTCCTCTGCCAAATTGGATACGACACCGACGCTTCCTGATGTTGTAGTTGGAGAAGGAGACCCTGGACGACAGTCTGAGCCTGATGCTAGTAGCTCCGTGGAGTCCGGGGCAGCATTTGGGCCACAACTGCCTGTTGAATCAGTGGGTATGAGTGACCTCGGCATGGACAAACCCAAACAGGTTGTGTTGAGGAAATATTCAGTCAAAATGTTTGGTTAAAAAAAACGATCATTTTCCTCTAGCTCAGGGGTGTCAAACTCATTTTAGATCAGGGGCCACATGGAGGATAATCTATTCCCAAGTGGGCCGGACCGGAAAAATCATGGTATATATAACTTAAAAACAACAACTTCAGATTGTTTTCTTTGTTTTAATACGATCAACATACAACATAAAGCTGGAGCCTGAGGACAGTGTGTCCAAAATAGTACAAGCACAACATCACTATTAATCATAAAACACGTCAAGTTTATTTGAAAATTTTAAAGAAAAAGAACACACAAACACACAATGCCTCAGTGATTAACAGAACTGTTTCACAGATCACAGAACTATATCAGGGTGTCATTTCTCAGGCAGAAATGTAGATAAAAATAATGAAATCCTGTTCCCCAAACAAGTGCAAGAACCACAGAGTCAAGAATAGGTTAAATATACAAATAAAATAAAATCAATTAAAAACAATAGCACATCAACATAAAAACATATAAACATAAATCTGAAAGCGTTGCTCAAACTCCCGTAACAGTCCAGTTATTTTATCTTTGAACCGCTTCATGTCTGCCACATGTTGGGTCGCGCACACATTTTTCAGACAGGGGAAGTGAGCTGCATCACCACCGGCAAGTTGCGTCTCCCACAATGACAGCTTCAACTTGAAAGAACGTATGCTGTCATAATACTGCGTGACAACTTTGTTGCGCCCTTGCAGCTGTTTGTTCAAGTTATTCAGGTGCTCTGTAACATCCACCATAAATGCAAGGTCCGGCATCCATTCTGCGGAATGAAATTCTAACACTGGTTTGCCATTTTCTTCCATGAACTGTTCAATTTCTTCTCGTAAATCAAAGAAACGCCTCAGCACAGCACCTCGGCTTAACCATCTTACCTCAGTGTGGTATGGCAGGCCATATATGTGGTCTTTCTCTCTGAGAAGGCTGTCAAACTGACGGTGATTCAGGCTTCTGGATCGGATGAAATTAACAGTTTGGATGACCACCTTCATGACGTTATCCATCTTTAATGACTTGCAACACAAAGCCTCCTGGTGCAAAATACAGTGAAAAGTCAAAAAATCACGTCCTCCATTTGCAGATTGCACTTTCTCTCTGAACTTTGTCACAACGCCTGCTTTTTTCCCGATCATTGAGGGCGCACCTTCTGTAGCCAGGCTGACGGGATCGGGACCAGTCCACTCCGACCCTGATCAGCGCGCCGACCAGTGCGGTAAAAATATCAGCTGCTGTCGTTGTATCTGTCATCGGCACCAACTCCACGAACTCCTCGGTGACGGTCAATGTGTCATCAACTCCGCGGATGAAAAAATGGCCAGTTGTGCAACATCTGTAATGTCCGTGCTTTCATCAATTGCAACCGAAAACGCAATAAATGACTTTACTTTTTGCTTCAACTGGCTGTCCAAATCCACTGAAAGATCGGAAATCCTGTCTGCAACTGTGTTTCTTGTCAGGCTGATATTTGCAAAAGCCTGCCGCTTTTCAGGGCACCAAATCTCAGCTGCCTTCATCATGCATGTTTTTACAAATTCACCCTCACTAAATGGTTTTGAAGCCACTGCGATTTCATTAGCAATGAGGTAGCTAGCTTTCACTGCAGCGTCACTGATGTCTCGGCTGTGAGTAAACACAGACTGCTGTTTCTTCAGACCCGCCAACAGTTCATTCACCTTCTCTCATCTCCGCTGTCCTTGAAAGTTGTCATATTTGTCGGCATGAAGACTCACATAGTGGCGACGAAGGTTATATTCTTTCAGCACTGCAACATGCTCTGAACACACCAAACATACAGCTTTCCCATTCAATTCCGTGATTAAATAGGATGACCATTTTTCTTGGAACACTCTGCACTCTGCGTCCACTTTTCTCTTTTTTGACAGAGACATATTGGGGCAATGAGGGTGCCAAAGCACATAATGTTAAAAGTAGAAGCCGTAATAAATATCGCGGGCAAAACAAAGTAGCTCATTGGCTGCACGTGCTTGACCTACTTGCTCTGCCCCGGTATAAACAGTTTGCTTGCTTAACACAATTGCTATTGCGCCATCCAGTGGACGAAATTGGAACAGCAGTTTATTTTATTGAAAAATTGCAGCGCATTTTTATACTTAAAAAATAAAAAATAAAAAATATTTTTATTTTTTAAATCATCTCGCGGGCCGGATTAAACCCGTTTGCGGGCCTGATCCGGCCCGCGGGCTGTACGTTTGACACCCCTGCTCTAGCTGGTATTTGAACAGGGACTGGCTTGAGTACTCGGTGGAAAAGGACTCCGCATTTTGTTATGCGTGCAGGAAATTCAAATCTGTATCATCGGACGCGAACTTCTCCATTAAGGGATGTAATGATTGGAAGCATGCAATTGGAACAGGCAAGGGCTTAAATAAGCATGCAGCTTCAAAAGAACAGTTAGCCTGTGAAGCAATGTGGAGAGATTCAGAAAAACGTAGAGAGACAGGAAAAGAGATTTCCACTCTTAAATTTAGAGCAACTGGCTCGCAACAGATACTACATGTCAGCTGTAATTGATATGCTGGAGTTTTTAGTGGTGAATCAATTGCCGTTACGTGGAGATAATGCTGGTTTTGCCAGTGTGCTAGATGATAATAGCTCAATGGGGCTGTTTTTGTCTCTCTTTGAGTACACCATGCGCAAAGATCCTGAACTGACACGGATTACAAAAACAATCCCACAGAATGCACGCTATACCAGCCCACAGATACAAAACGAGATTCTCGAAATGATGAGCAATCTCGTGACAGAGGAGATAGTGAGACAAGTCGGCGATAGCTGGTATTAAAGTGGATGTCACACGGGATCCTTTAAGCCAAGAAAACATATCTGTAGTTGTGCGTTTTGTTGACAAACACTATGGTCTGTGTGAGCGCCTCTTGGTAATGGCCACATCTGAGAAAAGTGATGCAGAGGCTCTGACAGGTGTCATCATTGATGAGCTCACCAGCGCCGGACTCAGCACGGACAAAATCCTGAGTCAAGTTTATGATGGCGCATCACTCATGTCTGGCAGGCATGGTGGTGTGCAGAAATTGCTCCAAAACAAGCTGGATCATAACATACCATATATTCACTGCTTTAATCACCAACTTCATCTGGTTGTGATTCATGCCATGTCCAGTGAAGCAGCTGTCGATTATTTTTTTGGAGTATGCAACATGCTGTACAACTTCATCAGGAAGCCAACCGTGGCTATTCTGTACAAAGGCGATACCCTGAAACGTCTCTTGAACCAGAGATGGACTGGCCACTTGACAACGGTCAAAGTTGTGGTGAAGAGTTTTCACGACATATCCACATTACTGACCGAGGTGGAAAACACACGAGGCCTTGGAGCGGAGGTGCGCGTCGAGGCTACCGGGCTGCTTCGTGCCATTACGCAGCGCAGTTTTCTTTTCATTGCGCACCTTGTTATGAAACTGTTGTCACTTTTCGAGCCGCCTAACAGACTACTACAGGCCAAAGATATGGACTTGTTCACTGCGGTGACACTTGTGAACAGCGCTTCTGACTGCGTGAAGACAATGACATGCAAATTACATCGACAGCTATATGCCTCCATACATAGCAACAGAGAGTCATGGTAATTTGGAAACATTTGTGAATGTGGAATGAAAAACCTTCATAACCTGGTGTTGACATCATTTCATATTCTTTCATAATAATAATAATACATGATTACACTAATAATATGTATATGTTTTTTTTAACAAAATAACCCACTTAACAATACAGCCATTGAAAAGCCATTTTTAAATAAAGCTTACTTCGAATTTCCATAAAGGCAGTTAGCTACAGTACACATGACAGGTGACACTACTACATTGTTCCATCTCAAAGCAGCATCAGGAATGCCGATTGCGAACCCTGGGTGACCCTCAATTGTAATTGGGTGATTCCTCATGTCATCTCTGCTTTCCCCTTTCTCAAAATGCGGGAGAAGGGAGGAAAGGAAGATGGATACGGGGTTGATGACAATGATGATGTTCAACTGATAATATTGAACAAAATATAAACGCCATATGCAACAATTTCAACAATTTTACTGAGTTACAGTTCAAATAAAGAAATCAGTTAATTGAATAAAATAATTAGGCCCTAATCTATGGATTTCACATGACTGGAAATACAGAAATGCA
>NW_028166126.1:0-20000 GCF_964263955.1 Coregonus lavaretus
AACCCCCCTCCTCACCCCATCCTCCCCCTCCTCACCCCAACCTCCCTCCTCACCCCATCCTCCCCCCTCACCCCATCCACGGAAAGTAGCTGTCATCTGGCTACACCATGGTGCTACCCTACAGAGTGCTGTTGAGGCTAATGTAAACCTTCATAGCAAAACAGTGTGTTTTAATCAATTATTTGGTGAAGTGAATATATTTAGGAAAGTTTTATCTAAAAAGGATACCTTTTTTATTTGTCACAATTTTTTAGCTTTTTATTAAATTAATTGAGGAGGATGGTCCTCCTCTGAGGAGCCTCCACTGAATGCTGGGGTAGGCTTCCTATAGTGCATTGTCTAATAAAGCTCACTGTTAGCACTAGAGATCCTGGTTCGAATCCAGGCTCTGTCGTAGCCGGCCGCGACCGGGAGACCCATGGGGCGGCGCACAATTGGTCCAGGGTAGGGGAGGGAATGGCCGGCAGGGATGTAGAGCATGGCGTTTGCAACACCAGGGTTGTGGGTTCGATTCCAAGGGGGGGCCAGTCTGAAAAATAAACTAACTGTAAGTCGCTCTGGATAAGAGCGTCTGCTAAATGACTAAAATGTAAATGTTAGTCAGTCATATATTATCGGTGTGAAGTAATGTATTGCTAAATTTCTACACTAGGCTCTAGTACATCTACTGCAATAGCTGAGCACAGTCGAGTGGTGCTCGTCTCAAACCGAGGCTGCAACGTCATGAGAAAACGCAAAACCTCACCCAGAGAGAAGCGACAGACGGAGCGACTAGAGGTGCCAACAGATTGGAGCTACGGAGGATAACTGTAAGTAATGTATCTACACGCATTTCTATTCGCTGCGATTTTGTTACTATCTGTGCCATGCGCGGCGTTTCCGGCCGCTCTGGATAACGCTCATGATGCCCGGTTTTGAGGTAGAATGATTCCATTATTGCAAATGAAACGGGAGACCGGTTTCTGGGGATGCACAATACACGGTTTGCGGAAGAGCAGGTCAAATGCCTAGAATATGGCGGAGCAGAGAGTGAAACAATCCAACTCATAATGTTTGCCCAGACAATAAATGTATTTGTTGTCATGCATAATGCAGAACGCGGTATTCTTCGCGGTTTGGATCCAACGACAGCTCTCAGTCGCGCGGTTGGGAACAAAAAGATCAGCGTTTTGGCCGATATCCTGCCCGTGACGGGGTTGAAGAAGTTACAACGGAAATGGAAAAAGTTATTCGATTGTCTAGAATTACACACGTTCTTTGGGACACTGAATTCTTATCATTTTTCATAATAGGACGCCTGGAATTATTCAAGCGGTTATCAAATTGCGCATTTTAGATAAGATTTGTAATCTATTGATATTTCGTTTTGTACCGTGTTATGCTCTGAAAGCAGCAGTCAGTTCTAGATGCGTTAGATACGGGCCCCGCCTAGTTCACTACTGAATCTGTCGATTGGGAGGGACACAACTGGGTGGTGGTTTCCTCTCAGTTGAACTACACTGAAATGTCATATTAGCTTCTATTCTTCACGATTATGAAACGTGTAGACAATAGGCCTAGATCTACAGCATGTTAGATTAAATATTTGATATTAATTTTTAATAGTGAGATTTTCTGAAGTCATTAGAAAATATTTAAGATTTCTGCTCTCTGTAAACTATAGACTGCAATCAAATCAACGTTTATTGGTCGGGTACAAAGATTTGCAGGTGCAGCGAAATGCTTGTTTCTAGCTCCAACAGTGGAGTAATACCCTAGCAATACAAAACAATACACACATCATCCAAAAAGTAAAAAGAAAGAAATGAAGAAATATCAGAATGTAGCACTTGTAAAAGTAATGTTATAGTATAGCCTAACTGTTGTCGCTCATCTGAATGTATTTTTATCCTCACAGTTATATATTGATTATAATAGAACACTTCCTGAGTTAGGACACAGTTTGAACTACTCTGAACAAGTATCAGTCATTCTGCTGTCAGTTATTGGTAAGAGGATGTGGAACTCTGCTCAGAGGGAGAGGGGGAGTGTCATGTTTACTCTTCATTTTGATGGTTATGTCACTTTTGTTTACTATCTACTTCACTTGCTTTGGCAATGTTAACATACGTTCCCATGCCGAGAGAGAGAGAGAGAGAGAGAGAGAGAGAGAGAGAGAGAGAGAGAGAGAGAGAGAGAGAGAGAGAGAGAGAGAGAGAGAGAGACAGAGAGAGAGAGAGAGAGAGAGAGAGAGAGAGAGAGAGAGAGAGAGAGAGAGAGAGAGAGCGAGAGAGAGAGAGCTTGTTTGTTTTATTTAGTTGGGACCTTTTTATGACCTATACTCAGCTGTACCTTCTCTCTACTGTTGACTACTGTCTGTATGCAGGGGGCATATGTTCAATGTTTGAAATGGATTCTTATGTCTTTTAGTTTTTCAGTTAGTTTATAACAGTGTGTGTACGTGTACTAACAGTGTAATGGTTTCTAACAGTTTAATCATGTTATGACTAAGGCTTCATATTACAAAGATCATTGTGATGATGATTGTGATGATGATAATTCTTCCTACGAGGAGACCAGCGAATATCTCTTAACCTATGGGGAATAATTCCACTAGTTTCCTGTATGTAACAGACCAGGGACAAGGCAGTAGTTTCCTGTATGTGTCAGACCAGGGACAAGGCAGTAGTTTCCTGTATGTAACAGACCAGGGACAAGGCAGTAGTTTCCTTGTGTCAGACCAGGGACAAGGCAGTAGTTTCCTGTATGTAACAGACCAGGGACAAGGCAGTAGTTTCCTGTATGTAACAGACCAGGGACAAGGCAGTAGTTTCCTGTATGTAACAGACCAGGGACAAGGCAGTAGTTTTCTGTATGTAACAGACCAGGGACAAGGCAGTAGTTTGTATGTGACAGACCAGGGACAAGGCAGTAGTTTCCTGTATGTAACAGACCAGGGACAAGGCAGTAGTTTCCTGTATGTAACAGACCAGGGACAAGGCAGTAGTTTCCTGTATGTAACAGACCAGGGACAAGGCAGTAGTTTCCTGTATGTAACAGACCAGGGACAAGGCAGTAGTTTCCTGTATGTGACAGACCAGGGACAAGGCAGTAGTTTCCTGTATGTAACAGACCAGGGACAAGGCAGTAGTTTCCTGTATGTAACAGACCAGGGACAAGGCAGTAGTTTCCTGTATGTAACAGACCAGGGACAAGGCAGTAGTTTTCTGTATGTAACAGACCAGGGACAAGGCAGTAGTTTCCTGTATGTGACAGACCAGGGACAAGGCAGTAGTTTCCTATATGTAACAGACCAGGGACAAGGCAGTAGTTTCCTGTATGTAACAGACCAGGGACAAGGCAGTAGTTTCCTGTATGTAACAGACCAGGGACAAGGCAGTAGTTTCCTGTATGTAACAGACCAGGGACAAGGCAGTAGTTTCCTGTATGTAACAGACCAGGGACAAGGCAGTAGTTTCCTGTATGTAACAGACCAGGGACAAGGCAGTAGTTTCCTGTATGTAACAGACCAGGGACAAGGCAGTAGTTTCCTGTATGTAACAGACCAGGGACAAGGCAGTAGTTTCCTGTATGTAACAGACCAGGGACAAGGCAGTAGTTTCCTGTATGTAACAGACCAGGGACAAGGCAGTAGTTTCCTGTATGTAACAGACCAGGGACAAGGCAGTAGTTTCAGGGTGCATCCCAAATGGAACCCCTATTCCCTATATAGTGCACTACTTTTGACCAGGGCCCATACACCGTAGAGGGAATAGGGTGCCATTCAGTCAGACTAGCCCCTGGTTCCCTTCCAGGTTCCATTTGTTGTGATAGCCAGCCAGGCTGACGTGCTCGGCCATGTTTCCAGCTATTAACTTTAAACCTCGAGTGCTGCTGTCAGATGGGTGCAGCAGCAGTCCACATACATTGATTTAAAAGCTGCACCTTTAGCATTGAGAGTGTTTGTTCAGTGGAGTTCTGTGTGTGTTTGACCCTGCTGTTCTGAGGTAGTGGGTCGAAGTGACCCTGCTGTTCTGAGGTAGTGGGTCGTAGTGACCCTGCTGTTCTGATGTAGTGGGTCGTAGTGACCGTGCTGTTCTGTTCTGAGGTAGTGGGTCGTAGTGACCCTGCTGTTCTGGGGTAGTGGGTCGTAGTGACCCTGCTGTTCTGAGGTAGTGGGTCGTAGTGACCCTGCTGTTCTGGGGTAGTGGGTCGTAGTGACCCTGCTGTTCTGAGGTAGTGGGTCGTAGTGACCCTGCTGTTCTGGGGTAGTGGGTCGTAGTGACCCTGCTGTTCTGGGGTAGTGGGTCGTAGTGACCCTGCTGTTCTGTTCTGAGGTAGTGGGTCGTAGTGAGCGTGCTGTTCTGAGGTAGTGGGTCGTAGTGACCCTGCTGTTCTGAGGTAGTGGGTCGTAGTGACCCTGCTGTTCTGAGGTAGTGGGTCGTAGTGACCCTGCTGTTCTGGGGTAGTGGGTCCTAGTGACCCTGCTGTTCTGAGGTAGTGGGTCGTAGTGACCCTGCTGTTCTGAGGTAGTGGGTCGTAGTGACCCTGCTGTTCTGAGGTAGTGGGTCGTAGTGACCCTGCTGTTCTGGGGTAGTGGGTCGTAGTGACCCTGCTGTTCTGAGGTAGTGGGTCGTAGTGACCCTGCTGTTCTGGGGTAGTGGGTCGTAGTGACCCTGCTGTTCTGTTCTGGGGTAGTGGGTCGTAGTGACCCTGCTGTTCTGAGATAGTGGGTCGTAGTGACCCTGCTGTTCTGGGGTAGTGGGTCGTAGTGACCCTGCTGTTCTGAGGTAGTGGGTCCTAGTGACCCTGCTGTTCTGAGGTAGTGGGTCGTAGTGACCCTGCTGTTCAGCCCCCCTCTCGGCAGTCCCTGGTGAAGCTACAGAGGATGTGTTCCAAATGGCACCCTATTCCCTATGTAGTGCACTACTTTTTTTTTTACCAGAGCCCTCCTATTTAGTGCACTACTTTTGACCAGTGCCCTACCTAGATGTACATATTACCTCAGTTACCTGGACTAACCTGTACCCCCCACATTGACTCGGTACCGGTACACCCGTAAATAGCCTCGCTATTTTTATTTTATTGTGTTACTTTTTTTACTTTAGTTTATTTAGTAAATATTTTCTTAAAACTGCATTGTTGGTTAAGGGCTACACCTGTTGTATTCGGCGCATGTGATAAATAAAATATGATTTGATTTAATAATATTATGGCTCTTGGTGTTAGGTAGTCTAACTGCTTTCCAGTCCGATCCTCCTAGCTGGCTTTGTTAGTCCAGAGATGTCCATTAGCCTAAGGAGTCTTGGCATCTAGAATGCGTCTCAAATGTCACCCTATTCCCTATATAGTGCACTACTTTTGACCAGGGCTCTGATCCAAAGTAGTGCACTATATAGGGAATAGGGTGCCATTTGGGACGCACCCCTAGTGTGGGGTGTCTCCTGTCTGATTGTGCTAAGCAGCATATTGGCAGCTGAATGTTTGCAGTGAGGTGTATTAGGATGTCCCAGAGCACACAGCCAGCCAGCCAGCCAGTCAGCCAGCCAGCCAGCCAGCCAGTCAGCCAGCCAGTCAGCCAGCCAGCCAGCCAGTCAGCCAGCCAGTGTTGGGAAGGAAGGAGTCCAGGGGGAGTATAGCCTTTATGCAGAGCAGTATGGTGCTAGGCCGGCTGTCAGATAGAGAAAATGTCCCACTGACTGACTGACTGACTGACTGACTGACTGACTGACTACTGGTGATAAATGACACCTCCTCCCATAGAGACGTCTGGACTGGTCCCTGAGGACAGAGAGAGAGAGAGAGAGAACCATAGACATAGAATTACTTCCTCCTATGGGTACACTCAATATGGCCCATAGCAGACTACTCCGCTGGCTCACCTGAGGCTCTTTCTCAAATCAACTTTCCTTCCATCCTTGCATCCTATTTCCTCGCCTCCTTCCCATTGGAGAGGAAGGTTCACTTGGGTTGAGAACAGAGAACAGTGGCGGTCGCTGCCGTTTAAGATTGTCACGGTTTCGGCCGAGGCTGCTCCTCCTCCTGGTTCGGGCAGGCTTCAGCGGTCCTCGTCCCCGGAGTACTAGCTGCCACCGATCTATGTTTCATGTTCGTTTGGTTTGGTCTTAATGTTGTACACCTGTGTCTAGTTAGTCCTTGTTAGTGTTCTATTTAGTTCTCGTTGTGTGTGTCTGTGTTTGTGTGTGATTGCGCTTCTGTTACGTGTTGGAGCTACTATTTCCCTCCAGTGTTTTGGAGTGGTTACTTTGCACATGTTTTGTGCGCCGTTTATTTTGTCGCCTGTGTGCGCCTTGTATTCGCCTTCAGGCTTATTGTGCTTTTGTTTTGTGTGAATTTTGCACTAAAGCCTTTGGACTGAGCCTCTGCGTCCTGCGCCTGATTCATACACCACACCCACCTTCAGCACCCTATGACAAAGATGAGGGAGGATTTTTTATATATTTTTTAATGAACAGCATATTGGATGACTGTCATTCATATTCCATTCACCCAGCTCAATGTAACAGTGATAGGTTTAGGCTACTACATGATACTCAAATGTTCCCTGTACCCATCATGAGGTTGCTACAACCTAGCCTATGAATGAAAATTTACAACGTAGGTGCACAGGTCGAGAGAATTTTGAGTAATCAATTGAGGTGACAGGCTATTTGTATTTTTATGAAATTCACTGAGGAGGAAGGCCTCCACTGGTTGAGAAGGAGATGAAGAGATAGGATGTGAGGAATCCCAGATGCAAGGCCATGTCCAGGAATGGTTCTCTCTCTCAACCAGGGACCCAGGACACTAAAGGCTTCCTTCCTGATGTCCATGCAAGGCCATGTCCAGGAATGGTTCTCTCTCTCAACCAGGGACCCAGGACACTAAAGGCTTCCTTCCTGATATCGATGCAAGCTAGGGGCGGTGGCTGTGGCATGACAATTGATGATGCAGCCTGACTGTAAGGCTGTTGGTAAATCCTCCTGGCCATTTCTGTGAAGAACCATAGAGGACTGTGTGTGTGTGTGTGTGAGAGAGAGAGAGATACAGAGAGAGAGATACAGAGAGAAAGATAGAGAGAGAGAGAGAGAAAGAGAGAGAGAGATATATATAGAGAGAGATATAGAGAGATATATATATATATAGCGAGAGAGAGAAGGGGGTTTGTTGTCCTTCCTTCTCCACCACCAGTTGGACCACTTCTCCTTTAGGCCAAAGGGCCTTGTAAAACATGGTGGCCCCTCTGACGTTTCCCCTTCTTCCTCTGCCTGCCCGGCCTCACAGCAGCCATGAAACCAGAGCTGCTCCCCGGGGTGGCTACATGGTGCTAGTGATTGGCATTGTGTTTTCAGGCTGGCTAAAGGCTAGCAGTTAATGTCTAGCTAGTGAATGGCATTGTGCTCCTGGCTGGCTAAATGCTAGCAGCTATCTTAGCTATGTGAATAAAATGATGCTGCTATAAATTCTCCTACCAACCTCAATGGCCAATCGTTTCCTCCTAAGGCTGTCAAAGATGGCGTAAAGATCTGACAGGCAGAGGTGGGCTTGTGAGGAAAGAAGCCAGGTTGGGATGTTATAGCTAATGCAGCCTGTTGTAGCCTGGCCTGCTTATCCCTAGTATCTCAGTACAATCTGTCTGTCAGCAGCCTGTTGTAGCCTGGCCTGCTTATCCCTAGTATCTCAGTACAATCTGTCTGTCAGCAGCCTGTTGTAGTCTGGCCTGCTTATCCCTAGTATCTCAGTACAATCTGTCTGTCAGCAGCCTGTTGTAGGCTGGCCTGCTTATCCCTAGTATCTCTGTACAATCTGTCTGTCAGCAGCCTGTTGTAGGCTGGCCTGCTTATCCCTAGTATCTCAGTACAATCTGTCTGTCAGCAGCCTGTTGTAGGCTGGCCTGCTTATCCCTAGTATCTCAGTACAATCTGTCTGTCAGCAGCCTGTTGTAGGCTGGCCTGCTTATCCCTAGTATCTCAGTACAATCTGTCTGTCAGCAGCCTGTTGTAGGCTGGCCTGCTTATCCCTAGTATCTCAGTACAATCTGTCTGTCAGCAGCCTGTTGTAGGCTGGCCTGCTTATCCCTAGTATCTCAGTACAATCTGTCTGTCAGCAGCCTGTTGTAGGCTGGCCTGCTTATCCCTAGTATCTCAGTACAATCTGTCTGTCAGCAGCCTGTTGTAGGCTGGCCTGCTTATCCCTAGTATCTCAGTACAATCTGTCTGTCAGCAGCCTGTTGAAGCCTGGCCTGCTTATCCCTAGTATCTCAGTACAATCTGTCTGTCAGCAGCCTGTTGTAGGCTGGCCTGCTTATCCCTAGTATCTCAGTACAATCTGTCTGTCAGCAGCCTGTTGTAGGCTGGCCTGCTTATCCCTAGTATCTCAGTACAATCTGTCTGTCAGCAGCCTGTTGTAGGCTGGCCTGCTTATCCCTAGTATCTCAGTACAATCTGTCTGTCAGCAGCCTGTTGTAGGCTGGCCTGCTTATCCCTAGTATCTCAGTACAATCTGTCTGTCAGCAGCCTGTTGTAGGCTGGCCTGCTTATCCCTAGTATCTCAGTACAATCTGTCTGTCAGCAGCCTGTTGTAGCCTGCCTATTCAAATTAAATCAAATCAAATTGTATTTGTCACATGCGCCAGGTGTAGACCTTACTGTGAAATGCTTACTTACAAACCCTTAACCAACAATGCAGAGCAAGAAGTAGAGTTAAGAAAATGTTTACTAAATAAACGAAAGTAAAAAATTTAATAAAAAGCCACACAATATAATAACAATAATGAGGCTATATACAGGGAGTATCGGTACCAAGTCAATGTGCAGGAAGCTATATACAGGGGGTACCGGTACTGAGTCAATGTGCAGGAGGCTATATACAGGGGGTACCGGTACCTAGTCAATGTGCGGGGGTACAGGTTAGTCTAGGTAATTTGGACATGTAGGTAGGGGTAAAGTGACTATGCATAGATAATAAACAGCGAGTAGCAGCAGTGTAAAAACAAAGGGGGGAGGGGGGGGTCAATGTAAATAGTCTGGGTGGCCATTTGATTAGTTGTTCAGCAGTCTTATGGCTTGGGGGTAGAAGCTGTTAAGAAGCCTTTTGGACCTTGACATGGCGCTCCGGTACCGCTTGCCGCGTGGTAGCAGAGAGAACAGTCTATGACTAGGGTGACTGGAGTCTTTGACAGTTTTTTAGAGGCCTTCCTCTGACACCGCCTGGTATAGAGGTCCTGGATGGCAGGGAGCTCGGTCCCAGTGATGCACTGGCCATTCCTCTGACACCGCCTGGTATAGAGGTCCTGGATGGCAGGGAGCTCGGTCCCAGTGATGCACTGGCCATTCCTCTGACACCGCCTGGTATAGAGGTCCTGGATGGCAGGGAGCTCGGTCCCAGTGATGCACTGGGCCATTCCTCTGACACCGCCTGGTATAGAGGTCCTGGATGGCAGGGAGCTTGGAATTCCTAGTATCTCAGTACAGTCTGTCAGCAGCCCAATTCCCTGAGCTGCTATGTTGTCCATCATTGTTCTCAGTCAGTGGTGTGAGACCATGTCTGATAAGCTCAGGTTGTCTGCTATTCACGTCTCTCTCTCTCTTTCAGCTTTTCATTTTTTTATTAATTTGTAAAAAATGTCTATAAACATAATTCCACTTTGTCATTATGGGGTATTGTGTGTAGACCAGTGACACAACATCTCAATTTAATCAATTGTAATTTCAGGCTGTAACACAACAAAGTATGGAACAATTCAAGGGCTGTGAATACTTTATGAAGGCACTGTAAGATCTATAACTTATATGAAGGCTCAATAAAGCCTTCTTAAACCCTTTATAAGGCCTTTAATACAGAGAAAAGTTAATGTCACTTTACCGCAATCATTTAACACATGGAGCAGGGCCCCCGAATAACTGCATTCCTGTCCCCTCTATGGCTCTTTCTCCATAACCCGTGTCCCTAACAGCTGTGTCACAAGGTTACTGTCATCTCCCGGGCATTACAGCGTTACTGTTATTGTTTAAGCTGAGGAATATATTGCAGAATACAGAGGTGTCCTGTAAAGTGTTGGAGGGTCAGGGTGTGTTGAAGGGTCAGGGTGTGTTGAAGGGTCAGGGTGTGTTGAAGGGTCAGGGTGTGTTGAAGGGTCAGGGTGTGTTGAAGGGTCAGGATGTGTTGAAGGGTCAGGGTGTGTTGAAGGGTCAGGATGTGTTGGAGGGTCAGGGTGTGTTGAAGGGTCAGGGTGTGTAAAGTGTTGGAGGGTCAGGGTGTGTTGAAGGGTCAGGGTGTGTTGAAGGGTCAGGGTGTGTTGAAGGGTCAGGGTGTGTAAAGTGTTGGAGGGTCAGGGTGTGTTGAAGGGTCAGGTGTGTTGAAGGGTCAGGGTGTGTTGAAGGGTCAGGGTGTGTTGAAGGGTCAGGGTGTGTTGAAGGGTCAGGGTGTGTTGAAGGGTCAGGGTGTGTAAAGCGTTGGAGGGTCAGGGTGTGTTGAAGGGTCAGGGTGTGTTGGAGGGTCAGGGTGTGTTGAAGGGTCAGGGTGTGTTGAAGGGTCAGGGTGTGTTGAAGGGTCAGGGTGTGTAAAGTGTTGGAGGGTCAGGGTGTGTTGAAGGGTCAGGGTGTGTTGAAGGGTCAGGGTGTGTTGAAGGGTCAGGGTGTGTTGAAGGGTCAGGGTGTGTTGAAGGGTCAGGGTGTGTTGAAGGGTCAGGGTGTGTTGAAGGGTCAGGGTGTGTAAAGCGTTGGAGTGTCAGGGCGGGTTGAAGGTCCGCTTGGCTCTTCACATCCCCATCCAGGGCCCTGGTCAGTAGTGCACTATATAGTGAATAGGGTGTCATTTGGGACGCAGCCCTGTAGTGGGTGGTGGTGAGTGGGAAAAAACCATGTCTGCATGGAGGACTGGAGGACTAGAACAGTGTTGGGGGGGTTGGTTGGCATCTCTGTTATATTGTTCAGGTGGCTACCAGGGTTAATGCTACCAGGGTTAACGCTACCAGGGTTAATGCTACCAGGGTTAATGCTACCAGGGTTAATGCTACCAGGGTTAATGCTACCAGGGTTAATGCTACCAGGGTTAATGCTACCAGGGTTAACGCTACCAGGGTTAACGCTACCAGGGTTAATGCTACCAGGGTTAATGCTACCAGGGTTAATGCTACCAGGGTTAATGCTACCAGGGTTAATACTACCAGGGTTAATGCTACCAGGGTTAATGCTACCAGGGTTAACGCTACCAGGGTTAATGCTACCAGGGTTAATGCTACCAGGGTTAACGCTACCAGGGTTAATGCTAACAGGGTTAATGCTACCAGGGTTAATGCTACCAGGGTTAATGCTACCAGGGTTAATGCTACCAGGGTTAACGCTACCAGGGTTAATGCTACCAGGGTTAACGCAACCAGGGTTAACGCTACCAGGGTTAACGCAACCAGGGTTAATGCTACCAGGGTTAATGCTACCAGGGTTAATGCAACCAGGGTTAATGCTAACAGGGTTAATGCTACCAGGGTTAATGCTACCAGGGTTAATGCTACCAGGGTTAATGCTACCAGGGTTAATGCTAACAGGGTTAATGCTACCAGGGTTAATGCTACCAGGGTTAATGCTACCAGGGTTAATGCTACCAGGGTTAACGCTACCAGGGTTAACGCTACCAGGGTTAATGCTAACAGGGTTAATGCTAACAGGGTTAATGCTACCAGGGTTAACGCTACCAGGGTTAATGCTACCAGGGTTAATGCTACCAGGGTTAATGCTACCAGGGTTAATGCTACCAGGGTTAACGCTACCAGGGTTAACGCTACCAGGGTTAATGCTAACAGGGTTAATGCTAACAGGGTTAATGCTACCAGGGTTAACGCTACCAGGGTTAACGCTACCAGGGTTAACGCTACCAGGGTTAATGCTAACAGGGTTAATGCTACCAGGGTTAATGCTACCAGGGTTAATGCAACCAGGGTTAACGCTACCAGGGTTAATGCTACCAGGGTTAATGCTAACAGGGTTAATGCTACCAGGGTTAACGCTACCAGGGTTAATGCTACCAGGGTTAATGCTACCAGGGTTAATGCAACCAGGGTTAATGCTAACAGGGTTAATGCTACCAGGGTTAATGCTACCAGGGTTAATGCTAACAGGGTTAATGCTACCAGGGTTAATGCTACCAGGGTTAATGCTACCAGGGTTAATGCTAACAGGGTTAATGCTACCAGGGTTAACGCTACCAGGGTTAACGCAACCAGGGTTAACGCAACCAGGGTTAACGCTACCAGGGTTAATGCTACCAGGGTTAATGCTAACAGGGTTAATGCTACCAGGGTTAACGCTACCAGGGTTAACGCAACCAGGGTTAACGCAACCAGGGTTAACGCTACCAGGGTTAATGCTACCAGGGTTAATGCTACCAGGGTTAATGCTACCAGGATTAATGCAACACAAACAACTGGAGTAATTGTAGTCTGACTCTGAGAAGGATGTTTCTCTAATTGAGGCAGGATGTGGAACACTGTAGTTGAAGACTGAGGAGATCCTGCATTGAATTATGTAACTGTCAGCCTTGTCAGAGACACGTGTTTGTGTGTGTGTGTGTGTGTGTGTGTGTGTGTGTGTGTGTGTGGTGGTGTATTTTATCACACCATGCATGACACATTGATCAAACCTTGACCTTTCCAGTATCATTTAATGAGCCTTTGTTTCACACTGAGCAGAGAGGAGGTAAGAGGATCAAGGTCAATGAGGAGCAGGTGGCGGTCCATAGCCTTCATCTGGATCCAAAGATCTCTTTCAGCAAAGACCTTGTTCCACCAGCCATTACATCACAACACAGTTATCCACTATTCACAAAGATCATCTGAATTTGGGGAGATTTCTTTCCTCCGGGGTCCTTCAGTTACACGCTAGTCACTGCTGTTGGTTGCTAACCCTGATAACAAGGAAGTGAGATTTTTTTTTTTTTACGTGGTGGTGGTTTAGACTGGTAAATGGAGATCACCTAAAAATATGGTGGTGGTTTAGACTGGTAAATGGGGATCACCTAAAAACATGGTGGTGGTTTAGACTGGTAAATGGGGATCACCTAAAAACATGGTGGTGGTTTAGACTGGTAAATGGGGATCACCTGAGTGTGTTTCTTCTCCGATATGGTCATTTCAGTCGATCATAATATAATAATAATATAATATGCCATTTAGCAGACGCTTTTATCCAAAGCGACTTACAGTCATGCGTGCATACATTTTTACGTATGGGTGGTCCCGGGGATCGAACCCACTACCTTGGCGTTACAAGCGCCGTGCTCTACCAGCTGAGCTACAGAGGACCACGATCATACTTTTCAAGTGCCTGGCTATTTCAACCCAGCCGCAGCACATGAAATCAGAGACTGATTAGAAAGGGAGAGTGTTTAGCATTTAAATAACTCCCCTCTCGTGTGTGTGTGTGTGTGTGTGTGTGTGTGTGTGTGTGAGAGAGACATGGACCCTGGTCAATATAAAGAGGGGTGGTGTGTTTAAGGCCCACCTACAAAAGGCTTCATTCACATCAGTCATATTATCAGCCCTGAGAGGAGCCTTCTGGAGCCTCTCAAACCTCCATACTAACGACCCACAATGCATTGGTGTCTGTATGGTTTTCTGTGTGAATTGATAAAAGAACATGAGGCGGGGGGGGTTGGGATGGTGGATTAGATGCAGGTGATTCAGAACAGATGAGAGGCTGGAATAGAGCAACAAGGCCTGCGTCTCAAATAGCACCCTATTCCCTATGGAGTCTGGTCAAAAGTAGTGCACTATGAATGGTACAGGGTGCCTGTCACACCCTGGCTCTGGGACTCTATATGTTGAGCCAGGGTGTGTTCATTCTATGTGTTCTGTTTCTATGTTGGGTGTTTCTAGTTCGTCATTGTCTATGTTTGACTGAGTGACTCCCAATCAGAGGCAACGAGTGTCAGCTGTGTGCTGGTTGTCTCTGATTGGGAGCCATATTTAACTGTCTGTGTTTCACTTTGTGTTTGTGGGTTTTTGTTCCTTGTCGGTCTTTGTCACCGTGGACTTCACGAGTCGTTTATTGTTTTGTTTAGTGTGCTTATTATCACTGACGGTAATAAAGTCAATCATGTTCGCTCAACACGCTGCGCATTGGTCTACTTCGCTTCAAGACGATCGTGACAGAAAAACCCACCGTAAAAGGACCAAGCAGCGTGTCCAGGAGCAGGCAGACTGGACATGGGAGGAAGCGCCAGGAAAGGAGATGGAGAGGCTGGCGATGGCCCAGGTGGGCAAATCGTGGTCCTGGGAAGACATGCTCGGGGGCAAGGGACCTTGGGGTAGGATTAAGGCCCTGGCGAGAGAGGAGCAGCGGCGTCAGCAGTGCCATCGTCGGAAGGACGAGAGGCACCCCCAATAATTTTTTAGGGGGGGGCACACGGCATGGGCGACTGGGCAGCAGGAGGCTGCCACAGGGCGAAATGGGAGACGAGGAGAGAAGGCCACCGGGTTACGGGAGCCATTGGCGAGAGGAGGGAAGGAAGTTGTAGAGGCACGGCGAGAGGTACTGAGGTGTATTGCCAGTCCGGTCCGGCCCGTTCCTGATCCCCGTTTAAGGCCAGTGGTGTGTGTTCCCAGTACGGTTCGGCCTGTTCCTGCTCCACGCACCAAGCCTACGGTGTGCGTCGCCAGCCCTGTCCGGCCTGTCCCTGCTCCACGCACCAAGCCTACGGTGTGCGTCGCCAGCCCTGCCCGGCCTGTTCCTGCTCCACGCACCAAGCCTACGGTGTGCGTCGACAGCCCAGCCCGGCCTGTCCCTGCCCCACGCACCAAACCTATGGTGTGCGTCGCCAGCCCAGCCCGGCCCGTTCCTGCTCCACGCACCAAGCCTACGGTGTGCGTCGCCAGCCCAGCCCGGCCTGTCCCTGCTCCACGCACCAAACCTACGGTGTGCGTCGACAGCCCAGCCCGGCCTGTCCCTGCTCCACGCACCAAGCCTACGGTGTGCGTCGCCAGCCCTGCCCGGCCTGTTCCTGCTCCACGCACCAAGCCTACGGTGTGCGTCGACAGCCCAGCCCGGCCTGTCCCTGCTCCACGCACCAAACCTACGGTGTGCGTCGCCAGCCCAGCCCGGCCTGTTCCTGCTCCACGCACCAAGCCTACGGTGCGCGTCGCCAGCCCTGCCCGGCCCGTTCCTGCCACTCGCACTAAGCCAGGGGTGCGAGTCGTCAGTCCGGCACAACCCGTGCCTGGGTCATCGGTGCCAATTCAGGTACCGCTCTACTGCTCCACTAAGGAGCTGAAGCCTACCGCTCCTGCTACGTCCAGTCCAGCTCCAGCCAGCGGGGCCAGACCGGACCAGGGGCGCTATGGGGGGTTTGTTGGAGGGTGGTGGGCAAGCCCGGAGCCGGAGCCGCCACCGAGGAGGTATGCCCGCCCAGCCCTCCCCTGTTTTGCTTTAGTTGAGGCGCGGTCGCAGTCCGCGCCTTTAGGGGGGGGGTACTGTCACACCCTGGCTCTGGGACTCTATATGTTGAGCCAGGGTGTGTTCATTCGTTGTGTTCTGTTTCTTTGTTTGGGTGTTCTAGGTTGTCTGTTTCTATGTTTGCCTGTGTGACTCCCAATCAGAGGCAACGAGTGTCAGCTGTCGGCTGGTTGTCTCTGATTGGGAGCCATATTTAAACTGTATGTTTTCCCTTGGGTGTTGTGGGTTTTTGTTCCGTGTCGGTATTTGTTTACCGTGGACTTCACGAGTCGTGTTTTGTTTGGTATACTTTAACTAATTAAAGTCATGTTTGTTTCACACGCTGCGCCTTGGTCTACTCACTCCTACGACGATCGTGACAGTGCCATTTTGGACAAAGACATTGAGACAGTCTGACACAGGAAGGTTTCTGTTCAGAGGTAGTCTGTTAGGAGGATAGGGAACTTCAAGATAGTCGGTTGGGTTTTGCCTAAGCCTAAACATTGGTTAGGAAATCCCCTCTTCCTTCTTCTTTGAAAAGGAGAGTTAATTTGTCTATCTTGATGTTTTAAGGTTTCTGTATTATCGGTCTCATTGACTCACTACGTATCTGTCTGTATGCAGATAGGAATTCATCATAGGTCCTCTATTCTCAAAGGTCTGAATCAGAACAGTGGAAGTAAACATTTTGGCATTATAATATATGCCATTTAGCAGATGCTTTTATCCAAAGTGATTTAGTCATGCGGTGCATACATTTTACGTATAGGTGGTCCCAGGAATCAATCCTACTACCCTGGCGTTACAAGCACCGTGCTCTTCCAACTGAGCTACAAAGGACTGCATTGATCATGCATTGATCTCAATAGAGGCTCTCTGCTACAGTCGTTGTTTCTTCCACATATCTGAAGCTAGGCTTTGGCTCCCAGATGGGTAGGTGTGTAAATGGGTGACACATTTGCCTCAGCAATCCTATGGTTTTATGAGAGAGAGAGAGAGAGAGAGAGAGAGAGAGAGAGAGAGATGCAATGGACCATGTCAATATGTTATTGATCTGTGCTCAGCGTTGTTGGCTGTAGGCCAGGTTGTATTTAGGACAGGCTGGGACTGTGTCCGTATTGGCTCCCTATATAGTGCACTACTTTTGACCAGGACCCATAGAGAATAGGGTGCCATTTGAGCCAGCCTGGTTCTCCATGTCAGCCAGTCATAGCAGTACTTTACTAGGGAACAGCGGAACACATCTCCTATAGGTGCCCGCATTTTACACCTCTTACAAGGTAGGCTGTTTCTAATAAAGCTAGACAGCTACTGTAGTGAATAGCTAGATGCAGACGTGTTGATTACAGAAACTGTGCAAAGCTGGTGGACATGGAAATCAAATGTCATTCTCCTGATTGATGGGCCTGGGAGCCGCTTGTAATAGACTTGAGTGCCCTCGTATCCACATTTCAGCACCTCAGCCCAATTGTCAACAGCTAGGCTACTGTAGAAACGACTAGGCTACTTGTGTTGTGGTCACAGTATAGACAACAGAAATGCTACGGTCATTTCAATAAAGTAGTAGAACAAGAGGTAGCCCAGTAGGTCTAAATGAGTTCATTTACTGCATTTCTATACATTTACATTTACATTTTAGTCATTTAGCAGATGCTCTTATCCAGAGCGACTTACAGTTAGTGAGTACGTACATTTTTCATACTATACAATTTAAAAAAAACTCTAAGATGTTATTTGGAGACCAGCAAAAATGACCTCAGCCATTAATTATCAATATCAGGTTTAAAGGTCTGTGGAACGGCCATTAATTATCAATATTAGGTTTAAAGGTCTGTGGAACGGCCATTCATTATCACCTCAATATTATGTGTAAAGGTCTGTGGAACGGCATATACAATGTCAACCACTACTCAACCCTCATAAACTGACTAATTTACTTGTGAAACGGCGCGTGCAGTGCAACATGATATAGATGCATAATACACGCTATCAAGTCACAACAAGGCCGACCTCAAATGACATCATCCGTAGGTGACGCGTGAGTTTCGAGCTATTAGTTCACCATCAAATTGCACCTTTTTATATTAAAGGATTGCATGCATTGATCATCCCGTTTGAAGACTAATGTATGCTAGGCTGCTATTGCTAATGTGATGAGTAGATTTCATAGTTATAATTTATGGCTAATAATATAACTCGATCACTGTTAGCAAAACAGACCGTTGTGAACAATGCATGCCTGAGGGCGTAGTGACAGAGAGTAGGACTAATCAGAGACGTTGCTTCTCCTTTCTTTTGCGTGGGCAAAAATCTGTAAAAAACGACCTTCTCTTGAATGCAGCCATCCAATCTAGGCCTACGAAAAGGAGAGGTGTACAATGTGACGTCCATATAGCCTGGAGGAGGGAATTGTTGTCCAAAAAAACAACGTTTCCAGTGGTACTGATCCGATGATAGACCGTGGATATGTGTACGTGACGTTCACCTCTCCGCTGGTGCCGGTAAGATGGGTTACTGTTCGCTCAATTGGGAGTTGAGAATGTTTTATAAATGGAGACAGATTAGTATTTTCTTTGTGTTCTCTTTTCAGCAATAGCCATTTTCTTTCAAAATTTATGTTTTTGAAATATTGCGACAGGCCTAGGGCTATTTAACTGCTTTTCACTGACCGCTGCAACTCAACAGTCAGCTATTTGGTAGGCTATTTGCCCTGCGCTGCCCAAATGGCAGCTTAAAACAATCCACAGCTCATTTTAAAAGATGCTAATGATCCTCTGTGGCCAAATCATGCTCTCTGGTGAATCTATTTCTGTATAGGTACCAGTAATTATTGCTAATTTTGGCAAATTCTATTTACTTTAGGGGAAGCTTATCTTCCCCTAGCCTATTGGACACGTCGCTGACATCAATGTGAAAGTAGCTGGTGCATAAAACAGCTGGCAGCGAGGCCTACAAGGCCGAGTTCAAATGCCAACATCAACTTCAAAGCAATCGGCGCACTGCCTTAATGACTGACCGGCAAAGCAAACTGTCGGGCACTGTCTCTGCTCTCTGCTTTCTTAAAGTGAGAGAACGGCGTGCAGACTGGCAGCCAACCCAATACGCTAAAAATACGTTATACCCTGCTATACCCTGCCATACCCTGCCATACCCTGCTATACCCTGCTATACCCTGCCATACCCTGCTATACCCTGCCATACCCTGCCATACCCTGCCATACCCTGCTATACCCTGCTATACCCTGCCATACCCTGCCATACCCTGCTATACCCTGCCATACCCTGCTATACCTGCCATACCCTGCCATACCCTTCTATACCCTGCTATACCCTGCTATACTCTGCTATATCCTGCCATACCCTGCTATTCCCTGCTATACCCTGACATACCCTGCCATACCCTGCTATACCCTGCTATACCCTGCCATACCCTGCTATACCCTGCCATACCCTGCCATACCCTGCTATACCCTGCTATACCCTGCTATACTCTGCTATATCCTGCCATACCCTGCTATTCCCTGCTATACCCTGCCATACCCTGCTATACCCTGCCATACCCTGCCATACCCTGCCATACCCTGCCATACCCTGCTATACCCTGCCATACCCTGCCATACCCTGCCATACCCTGCTATACCCTGCTATACCCTTCCATACCCTGCTATACCCTGCCATACCCTGCCATACCAAACTGCCGGCCTGGGTGATTATTAATCAACAAAGTAGGCTTGGTGAGATTATGGCCGCTAATTTAGCTCCCCACTGTGCATGCATGACCAGTGTTGCAAATGTGAAGCGCAATTAGCTGTTGATCATGTAGGCCTGTCACGTGGATGCTCAAAATAGAGATTTGTTTTTATTTCTAAAATCAGATACCTATATGAATTAATAGGCAGGTCCATATCCATTGTTTCAGAACGCCAAACGTCCATAACGTTCAAAAGTACTTTGCAAACCGTTGGTTTAAAATTCATATTGCTTATTTATGGGGGATCAAATGTTAATAAATAGAGTTTAAAATAATACTATGGTGCCTGGTGAAAGGTTTCCTTCTCCATGACCTCTTGTTTCATATACACCCTTTAAAACTGATATCGTACTACTAGTAGTACTATGTTAAATCCTTTATCAACTTGACTCCTCTCCACACATTCCTCCAGCCTTAACTGACTTGAGAAATGCCAAACCTTCCTGGAGGGAGAGGAGAGGAGTGAGCTGAGCCTCTGAGCTGGCCTTGTCCTGGTCTGTGTCCCAAATGGCACCCTATTCCCTACATAGTGCACTGGGCCATGATCAAAAGTAGTGCACTATGTAGGGAATAGGGGTGCCATTTGGGGCGCAAAGCTTGTGTTGAGTGGAAGCAGAACTCGAGTAGAAGAGAGGAGAGCCAAAGGTAATGTTTATCCTGAGAGCGAGAGGGCCTCTCCTCGCCAAGACTCTGACTTCTTTCCTCGTGGTTGACTGTTCTTAACAAACGACGTGTCATCATGTGACGATTAGGTCATCTGTTTTCTTTAAATAATTTCATGTTCGCGGTTGGCATAGCGACGCACCTGTTTATCCTCCATATCCTAACTGAATCACGCTAGGTTT
>NW_028166126.1:25000-27500 GCF_964263955.1 Coregonus lavaretus
ATGTATTTTTTAATAGTGTGGTCCGTATTTAGTTTAAGATAGGTTATAAGTAGGCCTGTTGTAAAATAAATAGCATTAGCCTATTGCTGTAATTTGTTGTGAAGGCTTAGCCGCTGCAGGCCTGTGAAGGCAGTGAGCCCCGGCGCTCCAACTGACTCCCACAGTTGAACTTGAGGTGAGGAAGACCGTTTCAGGCCTACCAGAGTTACTACTTTAATCTAACGATATATTTCATGAAAAGCATTTCGGTGTCTGGAACATGGTTCTCTCTATCTCTCTAGGGCTAGGCCTAAGCTTCTCTTCCTTTAAATATATATATATTTTAAAATATTAATATATATACAGTGTCCTATAGGCCTATATGCATGCAATGCCCTGATGCGTTTAGCGTGTGAATCTCTGACAGCTGAACCGTGAGGTGGACAATTATTGTTTTAGGAAAGTAAAATCCAATAAAACAATAGGCTTAGAAGTTTTGAATATGCTACACATCGAAACACAACAAATAGTTTTTTTGTAATTTCTTATAGTCAGTTTTTAAGGACACATAACTCTGGATCATTTGACCAAAATGGCTTGTTTATTGATGGTGCAGACAGCTCCCAGTGGAAGGTTTCTTTATCTCTCTCTTTCCACTCTGGGATCTGAACGGGTCTCTCTGATCCGAACCTGCACGGGTCTGTTTTTCCACAGGCCTTTTTCAGAACGTCTCGACTGTCCTCTGGTCCATTCGGAACGTCTCGACTGTCCTCTGGTCCGTTCGGAACGTCTCGACTGTCCTCTGGTCCGTTCGGAACGTCTCGACTGTCCTCTGGTCCGTTCGGAACGTCTCGACTGTCCTCTGGTCCATTCGGAACGGGGTCTCCGTTTATTTTTTTAATGTATTATGCATATGGGGTCGGGTGGGAAAAGCCACAGATCCTTTTCAGAACGGGTCACATTTTTGGGACCCGAGAAGTCCTCTTGATTGTGGTGTTTCCAGTCATATTGGAGCAGGGGGCTGTTCTGTTCCTGCTGCTATTCAACACACTGATGAGGTCTGTGTTAGACTGGCGTTAGACTGGTGTTAGACAGGAGTTAGACTGGAGTTAGACTGGTGTTAGACTGGTGTTAGACTGGAGTTAGACTGGTGTTAGACTGGTGTTAGACTGGAGTTAGACTGGAGTTAGACTGGCGTTAGACTGGCGTTAGACTGGCGTTAGACTGGTGTTAGACTGGTGTTAGACTGGCGTTAGACTGGCGTTAGACTGGAGTTAGACTGGTGTGTTGCCTTAAAAGGAGAATCAACTGGGAGTCTGTTTCCTTCTGTCTGTCTTTTGGGTCTGACATGGAGCTCAGGGACAGAAGATGAGCTGTGTGTGTGTGTGTGTGTGGGTGTGTGTGTGTGTGGGTGTGTGGGTGTGTGGGTGTGGGTGGTGTTAGGGCCAGGGTGATGATTGCACATGTGGAGCCCTGTCATCTTTCTGACTGAACGAGCGGTGACGCAACACACACACACACACTATCACACACACACACTCTCAAACAAGCGCTAAGCCACCCCTCCACAGGCCTATGTGAAGATGAGAAACAGTTGTAAGACTAACTCCCTCCACACACCCCTCCCACAACACACACACACACACACACACACACACACACACACATTCGCCATTGGAGCGCTGCTCGTGGTTTATTAGAGACAGATATCAGGTTTCCGCCACCGTGGGGGAGCGAGGGCAGAAGGAGGAATCGTGCCCCCTAATCACAAACAGTAAGCACTTCCTGCCAACACACACACACACACACACACACACACACACACTCCTTCCAGCGTCAAAAGTGACATAGAACCCCTTCCTCCTGTCAAGCACTGACACGCCCGCTTACTCAACACCCCCCCCCCCCCCCTCCCTGTCCTCTACACACACACAAACACACACACACAAACACACACACACACACACACACAAAACGCCATTTTGATTAGCTGGTGTGTTTTCAATGGATCTTTCAGCTGGGCGTTCTATTGCTTCCTCTCCTCACATCTGGCTGTTTCTTAGGAGGGAGGGAGGGAAGGAGGGAGGGGTGGTGGGAAGTGAGGAAGAGAGGAGAGGGCAGCTGGTGGAGGAGGGAGGTTTGGGGGAGGTGTACAACACTAATTCCTCAAAAGGGGAGTCTGCTTTGTGTTTTAACAGTTGTTGTCCCTCTGAGGCTAGTTTCTGTATTAACAGACTGAATAAAACCCCGTTATTCTGCACTATTAACACTCCTACAGCCAGGGTGGCTCAGATGGGTCTGGGTCCATATTAACAGACTGAATAAAACCCCGTCATTCTGCACTATTAACACTCCTACAGCCAGGGTGGCTCAGATGGGTCTGGGCCCATATTAACAGACTGAATAAAACCCCGTTATTCTGCACTATTAACACTCCTCCAGCCAGGGCGGCTCAGATGGGTCTGGGCCCATATTAACAGACTGAATAAAACCCCGTTATTCTGCAGTATTAACACTCCTC
>NW_028166126.1:32500-35000 GCF_964263955.1 Coregonus lavaretus
AGAAAACAGACTGAAACAGAGAGGGGCTACCTGAACTGAATCAGTAGAAAACAGACTGAAACAGAGAGGGGCTACCTGAACTGAATCAGTAGAAAACAGACTGAAACGGAGAGGGACTACCTGAACTGAATCAGTAGAAAACAGACTGAAACAGAGAGGGACTACCTGAACTGAATCAGTAGAAAACAGACTGAAACAGAGAGGGACTACCTGAACTGAATCAGTAGAAAACAGACTGAAACAGAGAGGGACTACCTGAACTGAATCAGTAGAAAACAGACTGAAACAGAGAGGGACTACCTGAACTGAATCAGTAGAAAACAGACTGAAACAGAGAGGGGCTACCTGAACTGAATCAGTAGAAAACAGACTGAAACAGAGAGGGACTACCTGAACTGAATCAGTAGAAAACAAACTGAAACAGAGAGGGACTACCTGAACTGAATCAGTAGAAAACAGACTGAAACAGAGAGGGACTACCTGAACTGAATCAGTAGAAAACAAACTGAAACAGAGAGGGGCTACCTGAACAGAATCAGTAGAAAACAGACTGAAACAGAGAGGGGCTACCTGAACTGAATCAGTAGAAAACAGACTGAAACAGAGAGGGACTACCTGAGCTGAATCAGTAGAAAACAGACTGAAACAGAGAGGGACTACCTGAACTGAATCAGTAGAAAACAGACTGAAACAGAGAGGGGCTACCTGAACTGAATCAGTAGAAAACAGACTGAAACAGAGAGGGACTACGTGAACTGAATCAGTAGAAAACAGACTGAAACAGAGAGGGACTACCTGAACTGAATCAGTAGAAAACAGACTGAAACAGAGAGGGACTACCTGAACTGAATCAGTAGAAAACAGACTGAAACAGAGAGGGACTACCTGAACTGAATCAGTAGAAAACAGACTGAAACAGAGAGGGACTACCTGAACTGAATCAGTAGAAAACAGACTGAAACAGAGAGGGACTACCTGAACTGAATCAGTAGAAAACAGACTGAAACAGAGAGGGACTACCTGAACTGAATCAGTAGAAAACAGACTGAAACAGAGAGGGGCTACCTGAACTGAATCAGTAGAAAACAGACTGAAACAGAGAGGGGCTACCTGAACTGAATCAGTAGAAAACAGACTGAAACAGAGAGGGACTACCTGAACTGAATCAGTAGAAAACAAACTGAAACAGAGAGGGACTACCTGAACTGAATCAGTAGAAAACAGACTGAAACAGAGAAGGACTACCTGAACTGAATCAGTAGAAAACAAACTGAAACAGAGAGGGGCTACCTGAACTGAATCAGTAGAAAACAGACTGAAACAGAGAGGGGCTACCTGAACTGAATCAGTAGAAAACAGACTGAAACAGAGAGGGACTACCTGAGCTGAATCAGTAGAAAACAGACTGAAACAGAGAGGGACTACCTGAACTGAATCAGTAGAAAACAGACTGAAACAGAAGGGGCCTCCTGAACTGAATCAGTAGAAAACAGACTGAAACAGAGAGGGACTACCTGAACTGAATCAGTAGAAAACAAACTGAAACAGAGAGGGACTACCTGAACTGAATCAGTAGAAAACAGACTGAAACAGAGAGGGACTACCTGAACTGAATCAGTAGAAAACAGACTGAAACAGAGAGGGACTACCTGAACTGAATCAGTAGTAAACAGACTGAAACAGAGAGGGACTACCGGAACTGAATCAGTAGAAAACAGACTGAAACAGAGAGGGACTACCTGAACTGAATCAGTAGAAAACAGACTGAAACAGAGAGGGACTACCTGAACTGAATCAGTAGAAAACAGACTGAAACAGAGAGGGACTACCTGAACTGAATCAGTAGAAAACAGACTGAAACAGAGAGGGGCTACCTGAACTGAATCAGTAGAAAACAGACTGAAACAGAGAGGGACTACCTGAACTGAATCAGTAGAAAACAGACTGAAACAGAGAGGGACTACCTGAACTGAATCAGTAGAAAACAGACTGAAACAGAGAGGGACTACCGGAACTGAATCAGTAGAAAACAAACTGAAACAGAGAGGGACTACCTGAACTGAATCAGTAGAAAACAGACTGAAACAGAGAGGGACTACCTGAACTGAATCAGTAGAAAACAGACTGAAACAGAGAGGGGCTACCTGAACTGAATCAGTAGAAAACAGACTGAAACAGAGAGGGACTACCTGAACTGAATCAGTAGAAAACAGACTGAAACAGAGAGGGACTACCTGAACTGAATCAGTAGAAAACAGACTGAAACAGAGAGGGACTACCTGAACTGAATCAGTAGAAAACAGACTGAAACAGAGAGGGACTACCTGAACTGAATCAGTAGAAAACAAACTGAAACAGAGAGGGGCTACCTGAACTGAATCAGTAGAAAACAGACTGAAACAGAGAGGGACTACCTGAACTGAATCAGTAGAAAACAGACTGAAACAGAGAGGGGCTACCTGAACTGAATCAGTAGAAAACAGACTGAAACAGAGAGGGA